>NW_027258179.1:0-98418 GCF_045791955.1 Oncorhynchus clarkii lewisi | reverse complement strand
TGTCTACCCCAGACAGCTACATGTTGGTGTTGTCTACCCCAGACAGCTACATGTTGTCTACCCCAGACAGCTACATGTTGTCTACCCCAGACAGCTACATGTTGGTGGTGTCTACCCCAGACAGCTACATGTTGGTGTTGTCTACCCTAGACAGCTACATGTTGGTGTTGTCTACCCCAGACAGCTACATGTTGGTGTTGTCTACCCCAGACAGCTACATGTTGTCTACCCCAGACAGCTACATGTTGGTGTTGTCTACCCCAGACAGCTACATGTTGTCTACCCCAGACAGCTACATGTTGTCTACCCCAGACAGCTACATGTTGTCTACCCCAGACAGCTACATGTTGGTGTTGTCTACCCCAGACGGCTACATGTTGGTGTTGTCTACCCCAGACAGCTACATGTTGGTGTTGTTGGCTCAGGGGTTTCTGGGACACGCTGCTTTCAAATAATACACAAAACAAAAGAGTGATGGCACTTCAGGCGGGGGGATATTTTGGGGTCAACCCCCCTCTCTGTCCCCATCCCCCTACCCAGAGACTGTGTATAGGGACAACTATAGAACCGCTACTTCCATATACGTGATTTGAATAGAAGAATAGCATCTGTTGGCCTGCTGAATAGAGGGAATGGGGCCAGGGCAGAGGGGTGAGGAAGGAGAGAGAGACAGAGAGAGAAAAAAGGAGGGAAAATGCTTGTTAAAGGCCATACTAGGACAAATGAGAGAGCTTCCTGCTACTCTGCTGGAACAGCTGGACAGAAATAGGACCAGGCAGAGAGGAGATCCCGGACCAGGCAGAGAGGGGATCCCGGACCAGGCAGAGAGGGGATCCCGGACCAGGCAGAGAGGGGATCCCGGACCAGGCAGAGAGGGGATCCCGGACCAGGCAGAGAGGGGATCCCGGCCCAGGCAGAGAGGGGCTCCCGGACCAGGCAGAGAGGGGCTCCCGGACCAGGCAGAGCGGGGAACCCGGACCAGGCAGAGAGGGGCTCCCGGACCAGGCAGAGAGGGGCTCCCGGACCAGGCAGAGAGGGGCTCCCGGACCAGGCAGAGCGAGGAACCCGGACCAGGCAGAGCGGGGAACCCGGACCAGGCAGAGCGGGGAACCCGGACCAGGCAGAGAGGGGCTCCCGGACCAGGCAGAGAGGAGATCCCGGACCAGGCAGAGAGGGGATCCCGGACCAGGCAGAGAGGGGATCCCGGACCAGGCAGAGAGGGGATCCCGGACCAGGCAGAGAGGGGATCCCGGACCAGGCAGAGAGGGGATCCCGGACCAGGCAGAGAGGGGATCCCGGACCAGGCAGAGAGGGGATCCCGGACCAGGCAGAGAGGGGATCCCGGACCAGGCAGAGCGGGGATCCCGGACCAGGCAGAGCGGGGATCCCGGACCAGGCAGAGCGGGGATCCCGGACCAGGCAGGATCCCGGACCAGGCAGAGAGGGATCCCGGACCAGGCAGAGCAGGGATCCCGGACCAGTGCTGCTGGGATTAAATGGATCTGAAGATCCAGAGACAGTGGGAACTGGAGAGAGATAAAGGCTAGAGACAGTGGGAACTGCAGAGAGAGATAAAGGCTAGAGACAGTGGGAACTGCAGAGAGAGATAAAGGCTAGAGACAGTGGGAACTGCAGAGAGAGATAAAGGCTAGAGACAGTGGGAACTGCAGAGAGATAAAGGCTAGAGACAGTGGGAACTGCAGAGAGATAAAGGCTAGAGACAGTGGGAACTGCAGAGAGATAAAGACTAGAGACAGAGGGAACTGGAGAGAGATAAAGGCTAGAGACAGTGGGAACTGCAGAGAGATAAAGGCTAGAGACAGTGGGAACTGCAGAGAGATAAAGGCTAGAGACAGTGGGAACTGCAGAGAGAGATAAAGGCTAGAGACAGTGGGAACTGCAGAGAGAGATAAAGGCTAGAGACAGTGGGAACTGCAGAGAGAGATAAAGGCTAGAGACAGTGGGAACTGCAGAGAGATAAAGGCTAGAGACAGTGGGAACTGCAGAGAGAGATAAAGGCTAGAGACAGTGGGAACTGCAGAGGGATAAAGGCTAGAGACAGTGGGAACTGCAGAGAGAGATAAAGGCTAGAGACAGTGGGAACTGCAGAGGGATAAAGGCTAGAGACAGTGGGAAATGCAGAGGGATAAAGGCTAGAAGACAGTGGGAACTGCAGAGAGAGATAAAGGCTAGAGACAGTGGGAACTGCAGAGAGATACAGGCTAGAGACAGTGGGAACTGCAGAGGGATAAAGGCTAGAGACAGAGGGAACTGGAGAGAGATAAAGGCTAGAGACAGTGGGAACTGGAGAGAGATAAAGGCTAGAGACAGTGGGAACTGGAGAGAGATAAAGGCTAGAGACAGTGGGAACTGCAGAGAGATAAAGGCTAGAGACAGTGGGAACTGCAGAGGGAGATAAAGACTAGAGACAGTGGGAACTGCAGAGAGATACAGGCTAGAGACAGTGGGAACTGCAGAGAGATAAAGGCTAGAGACAGTGGGAACTGCAGAGGGATAAAGGCTAGAGACAGTGGGAACTGGAGAGAGATAAAGGCTAGAGACAGTGGGAACTGCAGAGAGAGATAAAGGCTAGAGACAGTGGGAACTGCAGAGAGATAAAGGCTAGAGACAGTGGGAACTGCAGAGAGATAAAGACTAGAGACAGTGGGAACTGCAGAGAGAGATAAAGGCTAGAGACAGTGGGAACTGCAGATGGATAAAGGCTAGAGGCAGTGGGAACTGCAGAGAGAGATAAAGGCTAGAGACAAAGGCTAGAGACAGTGGGAACTGCAGAGAGAGTTAAAGGCTAGAGACAGTGGGAACTGCAGAGAGAGATAAAGGCTAGAGACAGTGGGAACTGCAGAGAGAGATAAAGGCTAGAGACAGTGGGAACTGCAGAGGGATAAAGGCTAGAGACAGTGGGAACTGCAGAGGGATAAAGGCTAGAGACCGTGGGAACTGCAGAGAGAGATAAAGGCTAGAGACAGTGGGAACTGCAGAGAGAGATAAAGACTAGAGACAGTGGGAACTGCAGAGAGAGATAAAGGCTAGAGACAGTGGGAACTGGAGAGAGATAAAGGCTAGAGACAGTGGGAACTGCAGAGGGATAAAGGCTAGAGACAGTGGGAACTGCAGAGAGAGATAAAGGCTAGAGACAGTGGGAACTGCAGAGAGATAAAGACTAGAGACAGTGGGAACTGCAGAGAGAGATAAAGGCTAGAGACAGTGGGAACTGCAGAGGGATAAAGGCTAGAGGCAGTGGGAACTGCAGAGAGAGATAAAGGCTAGAGACAGTGGGAACTGCAGAGAGAGTTAAAGGCTAGAGACAGTGGGAACTGCAGAGAGAGATAAAGGCTAGAGACAGTGGGAACTGCAGAGAGAGATAAAGGCTAGAGACAGTGGGAACTGCAGAGGGATAAAGGCTAGAGACAGTGGGAACTGCAGAGGGATAAAGGCTAGAGACCGTGGGAACTGCAGAGAGAGATAAAGGCTAGAGACAGTGGGAACTGCAGAGAGAGATAAAGACTAGAGACAGTGGGAACTGCAGAGAGAGATAAAGGCTAGAGACAGTGGGAACTGGAGAGAGATAAAGGCTAGAGACAGTGGGAACTGCAGAGGGATAAAGGCTAGAGACAGTGGGAACTGCAGAGAGAGATAAAGGCTAGAGACAGTGGGAACTGCAGAGATATAAAGGCTAGATACAGTGGGAACTGCAGAAAGAGATAAAGGCTAGAGACAGTGGGAACTGCAGAGAGAGATAAAGGCTAGAGGCAGTGGGAACTGCAGAGAGATAAAGACTAGAGACAGTGGGAACTGCAGAGAGATAAAGGCTAGAGACAGTGGGAACTGCAGAGAGATAAAGACTAGAGACAGTGGGAACTGCAGAGAGATAAAGGCTAGAGACAGTGGGAACTGCAGAGAGAGATAAAGGCTAGAGACAGTGGGAACTGCAGAGAGATAAAGGCTAGAGACAGTGGGAACTGCAGAGAGAGATAAAGGCTAGAGACAGTGGGAACTGCAGAGAGATAAAGACTAGAGACAGTGGGAACTGCAGAGAGATAAAGGCTAGAGACAGTGGGAACTGCAGAGAGAGATAAAGGCTAGAGACAGTGGGAACTGCAGAGAGATAAAGACTAGAGACAGTGGGAACTGCAGAGAGATAAAGGCTAGAGACAGTGGGAACTGCAGAGAGAGATAAAGGCTAGAGGCAGTGGGAACTGGAGAGAGATAAAGGCTAGAGACAGTGGGAACTGGAGAGAGATAAAGGCTAGAGACAGTGGGAACTGGAGAGAGATAAAGGCTAGAGACAGTGGGAACTGCAGAGAGATAAAGACTAGAGACAGTGGGAACTGGAGAGAGATAAAGGCTAGAGACAGTGGGAACTGCAGAGAGATAAAGACTAGAGACAGTGGGAACTGCAGAGAGAGATAAAGACTAGAGACAGTGGGAACTGCAGAGAGAGATAAAGGCTAGAGGCAGTGGGAACTGCAGAGAGATAAAGGCTAGAGACAGTGGGAACTGCAGAGAGATAAAGGCTAGAGACAGTGGGAACTGCAGAGAGAGATAAAGGCTAGAGACAGTGGGAACTGCAGAGAGATAAAGACTAGAGACAGTGGGAACTGCAGAGAGAGATAAAGGCTAGAGACAGTGGGAAATGCAGAGAGATAAAGGCTAGAGACAGTGGGAACTGCAGAGAGATAAAGGCTAGAGACAGTGGGAACTGCAGAGAGAGATAAAGACTAGAGACAGTGGGAACTGCAGAGAGAGATAAAGGCTAGAGACAGTGGGAACTGCAGAGAGATACAGGCTAGAGACAGTGGGAACTGCAGAGAGATAAAGGCTAGAGACAGTGGGAACTGCAGAGAGATAAAGACTAGAGACAGTGGGAACTGCAGAGAGAGATAAAGGCTAGAGGCAGTGGGAACTGCAGAGAGATAAAGACTAGAGACAGTGGGAATTGCAGAGAGAGATAAAGGCTAGAGGCAGTGGGAACTGGAGAGAGATAAAGGCTAGAGACAGTGGGAACTGCAGAGGGATAAAGGCTAGAGACAGTGGGAACTGCAGAGAGAGATAAAGGCTAGAGGCAGTGGGAACTGCAGAGAGAGATAAAGGCTAGAGGCAGTGGGAACTGCAGAGAGAGATAAAGGCCAGAGACAGTGGGAACTGCAGAGAGATAAAGACTAGAGACAGTGGGAACTGGAGAGAGATAAAGGCTAGAGACAGTGGGAACTGCAGAGAGAGATACAGGCTAGAGACAGTGGGAACTGCAGAGAGAGATACAGGCTAGAGACAGTGGGAACTGCAGAGAGAGATACAGGCTAGAGACAGTGGGAACTGCAGAGAGATACAGGCTAGAGACAGTGGGAACTGCAGAGAGAGATAAAGGCTAGAGACAGTGGGAACTGCAGAGAGAGATACAGGCTAGAGACAGTGGGAACCGCAGTGCGAGAGAGGAAGAGATTAAGTAGAGCTATTAGAGAGAGATGGAGACATCTCCTGTGTCTCCAAGCTAGGTCACCCACGCTGTTTGCTTTCATATCCCAGCATGCAGTATAGGTCTGTAGTCTAAATGGGAGAGACACGGAGAACCTACGGTGGTGATTGGTGAATATAACCTCTGAGGGAGGGATTGGAGAGACAGGGAGGGCAGAGAGAGAGAGAGAGAGAGAGGTCTGGCACAGTGACACAACAGGACGTTACAACCTGTGACGTTCTACTGGTCTCATATGCCACGGACTGCTGCTGGGGGGGTGGCAAGGACTGGCAGGGCCGTTGTGCCCTCTAACGCCCTCATTGCTAAGCCCGTCTCCCCCAGCCTGTTGCCAAGACACGCTTGTCGTTCTATCTGCCTGCTTCAGCTGGCAGGCAGCGCTGTCCGTCTCAGTCCTAGCAGGTAGCTGTGTCTCTGTCCAAGTCGCGGTAAGACACTGAACGATAGAATGTTCTCACTGATTAACTGGCATTTCCTGCATCCAGAAACCAGAAGTGTGAGAGACGGAGGTTTATACACCCTGCTGTTCACAATAGCAGCTTGGTATAAATGGGATATTTGAGTGCCAAGAATGTGAGATTATTAAAAGATATTGAAAACATCAGCCATAATCTGGTATTGTCCTCTTCAGGGAAGACTTCACAATAAAGGTTACTGTAGAGATTACAGCAGATCATACTGTAGAAATTACAGCAGATCTTACTGTAGAGATTACAGCAGATCTTACTGTAGAGATTACAGCAGATCCAGACTAAAGGTTACTGTAGAGATTACAGCAGATGGTCTGCATAGTGATATCTCCTGGTATGTAGCTGGGGGGGGGGGGGGGCTGGTCTGCAGTGTGATATCTCCTGGTATGTAGCTGGGGGGGGCTGGTCTGCAGTGTGATATCTCCTGGTATGTAGCTGGGGGGGGGGGGGCTGGTCTGCAGTGTGATATCTCCTGGTATGTAGCTGGGGGGGGGGGGGGGGCTGGTCTGCAGTGTGATATCTCCTGGTATGTAGCTGGGGGGGGCTGGTCTGCAGTGTGATATCTCCTGGTATGTAGCTGGGGGGGGGGGGGGGGGGCTGGTCTGCAGTGTGATATCTCCTGGTATGTAGCTGGGAGGGGTCTGGTCTGCAGCGTGATATCTCCTGGTATGTAGCTGGGGGGGCTGGTCTGTAGTGTGATATTTCCTGGTATGTAGCTGGGGGGGCTGGTCTCCATAGTGATATCTCCTGGTATGTAGCTGGGGGGGGCTGGTCTCCATAGTGATATCTCCTGGTATGTAGCTGGGGGGGGCTGGTCTGTAGTGTGATATTTCCTGGTATGTAGCTGGGGGGGCTGGTCTCCATAGTGATATCTCCTGGTATGTAGCTGGGGGGGCTGGTCTCCATAGTGATATCTTCTGTTATGTAGCTGGGGGGGCTGGTCTCCATAGTGATATCTCCTGGTATGTAGCTGGGGGGGGCTGGTTTCCATAGTGATATCTCCTGGTATGTAGCTGGGGGGGCTGGTCTGTAGTGTGATATTTCCTGGTATGTAGCTGGGAGGGCTGGTCTCCATAGTGATATCTTCTGTTATGTAGCTGGGGGGGCTGGTCTCCATAGTGATATCTCCTGGTATGTAGCTGGGGGGGCTGGTCTCCATAGTGATATATCCTGTTATGTAGCTGGGGGGGGCTGGTCTCCATAGTGATATCTCCTGTTATGTAGCTGGGGGGGGGCTGGTCTCCATAGTGATATCTCCTGGTATGTAGCTGGGGGGGCTGGTCTCCATAGTGATATCTCCTGTTATGTAGCTGGGGGGGGGGGGGCTGGTCTCCATAGTGATATCTCCTGTTATGTAGCTGGGGGGGGGCTGGTCTCCATAGTGATATCTCCTGGTATGTAGCTGGGGGGGCTGGTCTCCATTGTGATATCTCCTGTTATGTAGCTGGGGGGGGGGCTGGTCTCCATAGTGATATCTCCTGGTATGTAGCTGGGGGGGCTGGTCTCCATAGTGATATCTCCTGGTATGTAGCTGGGGGGGCTGGTTTGTCTCAGGGACTCGATGTTTATCGTGTTGCAGTGAATAAAACCCAGCGTGTTTCCCAAATTGAACCCTACTCCATTCTACCCTGGTCTAAAGTAGTGCACTATAAAGACCTATTCCCATAGGGCTCTGGTCTAAAGTAGTGCACTATAAAGACCTATTCCCATAGGGCTCTGGTCTAAAGTAGTGCACTATAAAGACCTATTCCCATAGGGCTCAGGTCTAAAGTAGTGCACTATAAAGACCTATTCCCATAGGGCTCTGGTCTAAAGTAGTGCACTATAAAGACCTATTCCCATAGGGCTCTGGTCTAAAGTAGTGCACTATAAAGACCTATTCCCATAGGGCTCTGGTCTAAAGTAGTGCACTATAAAGGGAAGAGGGAGCCATTTGGATCAGGATGAAGAATAGGTCTCAACAGGATATATTTCACACACCGCTTCCTTTAACTAGAATAAAAACAGACAGAAAGACAGGGAGCTTTCCTGAACCATCAGCCCTGTAACATTCAGCCTGCTAAGAGAGGTTTCCTGAACCATCAGCCTTGTACGGACTAACATTGAGCCTGCTAAGAGAGGTTTCCTAAACCACCAGCCCTGTAACATTCAGCCTGCTAAGAGAGGTTTCCTGAACCATCAGCCCTGTACGGACTAACATTCAGCCTGCTAAGAGAGGTTTCCTAAACCATCAGCCCTGTAACATTCAGCCTGCTAAGAGAGGTTTCCTGAACCATCAGCCCTGTACGGACTAACATTCAGCCTGCTAAGAGAGGTTTCCTGAACCATCAGCCCTGTAACATTCAGCCTGCTAAGAGAGGTTTCCTGAACCATCAGCCCTGTACGGACTAACATTCAGCCTGCTAAGAGAGGTTTCCTGAACCATCAGCCTTGTACGGACTAACATTCAGCCTGCTAAGAGAGGTTTCCTAAACCATCAGCCCTGTACGGACTAACATTCAGCCTGCTAAGAGAGGTTTCCTGAACCATCAGCCCTGTAACATTCAGCCTGCTAAGAGAGGTTTCCTGAACCATCAGCCCTGTAACATTCAGCCTGCTAAGAGAGGTTTCCTGAACCATCAGCCCTGTAACATTCAGCCTGCTAAGAGAGGTTTCCTGAACCATCAGCCCTGTACGGACTAACATTCAGCCTGCTAAGAGAGGTTTCCTGAACCATCAGCCCTGTAACATTCAGCCTGCTAAGAGAGGTTTCCTGAACCATCAGCCCTGTAACATTCAGCCTGCTAAGAGAGGTTCCTAAACCATCAGCCCTGTAACATTCAGCCTGCTAAACCATCAGCCCTGTAACATTCAGCCTGCTAAGAGAGGTTTCCTGAACCATCAGCCCTGTACGGACTAACATTCAGCCTGCTAAGAGAGGTTTCCTGAACCATCAGCCCTGTACAGACTAACATTCAGCCTGCTAAAAGAGGTTTCCTGAACCATCAGCCCTGTAACATTCAGCCTGCTAAGAGAGGTTTCCTGAACCATCAGCCCTGTAACATTCAGCCTGCTAAGAGAGATTTCCTGAACCATCAGCCCTGTAACATTCAGCCAGCTAAGAGAGGTTTCCTGAACCATCAGCCCTGTAACATTCAGCCTGCTAAGAGAGGTTTCCTGAACCATCAGCCCTGTAACATTCAGCCTGCTAAGAGAGGTTTCCTGAACCATCAGCCCTGTAACATTCAGCCTGCTAAGAGAGGTTTCCTGAACCATCAGCCCTGTAACATTCAGCCTGCTAAGAGAGGTTTCCTGAACCATCAGCCCTGTAACATTCAGCCTGCTAAGAGAGGTTTCCTGAACCATCAGCCCTGTAACATTCAGCCTGCTAAGAGAGGTTTCCTGAACCATCAGCCCTGTACGGACTAACATTCAGCCTGCTAAGAGAGGTTTCCTGAACCATCAGCCCTGTAACATTCAGCCTGCTAAGAGAGGTTTCCTGAACCATCAGCCCTGTAACATTCAGCCTGCTAAGAGAGGTTTCCTGAACCATCAGCCCTGTACGGACTGTAACATTTATCCTCAGAGTCATACGTAAAAAACAAAAATAACTGAACCAACCGATACCATGGTAACGCACGGACCGATACCATGGTAACGCACGGTGTGCGTGCAACAGGTAGGAGCAGGAGAAAACAGGAAATCAGAGCTTCAAATAAACTGGAGAAAGATGCAGAGAAAAGACTGCAATCAGAGGAGTTACAGCCGTTTACCAATCATCGATTACCAATCATCGATTACAAATCATTGATTACTTCCTACGTGGTCATGATTAGAGAGATGGCAGAATAGGACAACAGGACTCGTCCCTCTCTGGGGTAGACAACAGGACTCGTCCCTCTCTGGGGCAGACAACAGGACTCGTCCCTCTCTGGGGCAGACAACAGGACTCGTCCCTCTCTGGGGTAGATATATCATAGCTACTCAGAGGACGTGAGACGCCAGTCTCACCACTCTGTTGTAGAGGACGTGAGACACCAGTCTCACCACTCTGTTGCAGAGGACGTGAGACACCAGTCTCACCACTCTGTTGCAGAGGACGTGAGACACCAGTCTGTTGTAGAGGACGTGAGACACCAGTCTGTTGTAGAGGACGTGAGACACCAGTCTGTTGTAGAGGACGTGAGACACCAGTCTGTCTGTTGCAGAGGACGTGAGACACTAGTCTCACCACTCTGTTGCAGAGGACGTGAGACACTAGTCTCACCACTCTGTTGCAGAGGACGTGAGACACCAGTCTCACCACTCTGTTGCAGAGGACGTGAGACACCAGTCTCACCACTCTGTTGCAGAGGACGTGAGACACCAGTCTCACCACTCTGTTGCAGAGGACGTGAGACACCAGTCTCACCACTCTGTTGCAGAGGACGTGAGACACCAGTCTCACCACTCTGTTGCAGAGGACGTGAGACACCAGTCTCACCACTCTGTTGCAGAGGACGTGAGACACCAGTCTCACCACTCTGTTGCAGAGGACGTGAGACACCAGTCTCACCACTCTGTTGCAGAGGACGTGAGACACCAGTCTCACCACTCTGTTGCAGAGGACGTGAGACACCAGTTGTGCAGTGTGGGTGTCATGAAGACACAGAAACAGACTGGACGGGCCTCAGCTTGGCACCAGTCGTGAAGACACAGAAACAGACTGGACGGGCCTCAGCTTGGCACCAGTCGTGTAGACACAGAAACAGACTGGACGGGCCTCAGCTTGGCACCAGTCGTGTAGACACAGAAACAGACTGGACGGGCCTCAGCTTGGCACCAGTCGTGTAGACACAGAAACAGACTGGACGGGCCTCAGCTTGGCACCAGTCGTGTAGACACAGAAACAGACTGGACGGGCCTCAGCTTGGCACCAGTCGTGAAGACACAGAAACAGACTGGACGGGCCTCAGCTTGGCACCAGTCGTGTAGACACAGAAACAGACTGGACGGACCTCAGCTTGGCACCAGTCGTGTAGACACAGAAACAGACTGGACGGGCCTCAGCTTGGCACCAGTCGTGTAGACACCTACATCTGCTCTCTTTCAGTCTCTTTCCTTCTTCCTCCATCCCTCTCTTTCCATCTCCTTCCCCCCCTCCATCTCCCCCCTCCATATTACTTGCGGACCGTCACGATTCTCCTCCCACTGGATCCATCGCTCCAGGCTGCTGTCAGCACTCCTACTCTCCATGTGGTGCACAGTCTATTATGTACAGTACGGAGCTGTCACACACACACAGTCTATTATGTACAGTACGGAGCTGTCACACACACACAGTCTATTATGTACAGTACGGAGCTGTCACACACACACACACAGTCTATTATGTACAGTACGGAGCTGTCACACACACACACAGTCTATTATGTACAGTACGGAGCTGTCACACACACACACAGTCTATTATGTACAGTACGGAGCTGTCACACACACACTGTCTATTACGTACAGTACGGAGCTGTCACACACACAGTCTATTATGTACAGTACGGAGCTGTCACACACACACACAGTCTATTATGTACAGTACGGACCTGTCACACACAGTCTATTATGTACAGTACGGAGCTGTCACACACACACAGTCTATTATGTACAGTACGGAGCTGTCACACCCACACACAGTCTATTATGTACAGTACGGAGCTGCCACACACACAGTCTATTATGTACAGTACGGAGCTGTCACACCCACACACAGTCTATTATGTACAGTACGGAGCTGTCACACACACACACAGTCTATTATGTACAGTACGGAGCTGTCACACACTGTCTATTATGTACAGTACGGAGCTGTCTCACACACACACACACACACACACACACACACACACACACACACACACACACACACACACACACACACACACACACACACACACACACACACACACACACACACACACACACACACACACACACACACACACACACACACGAGTGAAGAATCACTCCATCCATGATTGAAGTTCGCAACGAAATCTGAATGCGAGTGTCTGCGTGAGTCACGACTGAGAAAACATTCTAACACAAACCGGGTCAAACTGCAAGACAACATTTGGAAACTAACGGCTCATGTTCTGAGAACAGAACGACCATCAACAGGAGGAGACTGATATTGTATCTGATGAGGAACAGAACGACCATCAACAGGAGAGGAGACTGATACTGTATCTGATGAGGAACAGAACGACCATCAACAGGAGGAGACTGATACTGTATCTGATGAGGAACAGAACGACCATCAACAGGAGAGGAGACTGATACTGTATCTGATGAGGAACAGAACGACCATCAACAGGAGGAGACTGATACTGTATCTGATGAGCTGAGAAACAGACATCCATCTACAGGAGAGGAGACTGATACTGTATCTGATGAGCTGAGGAACAGACATCCATCTACAGGAGAGGAGACTGATACTGTATCTGATGAGGAACAGAACGTCCATCTACAGGAGAGGAGACTGATACTGTATATCTGATGAGAAACACATAACAGAACGTCCATCTACAGCAGAGGAGAATGATACTGTATCTGATGAGGAACAGAACGTCCATCAACAGGAGAGGAGACTGATACTGTATCTGATGAGGAACAGAACGACCATCAACAGGAGAGGAGACTGATACTGTATCTGATGAGGAACAGAACGACCATCAACAGGAGAGGAGACTGATACTGTATCTGATGAGGAACAGAACGTCCATCAACAGGAGAACGTACTGTATCTGATGAGGAACAGAACGTCCATCAACAGGAGAGGAGACTGATACTGTATCTGATGAGGAACAGAACGTCCATCAACAGGAGAGGAGACTGATACTGTATCTGATGAGGAACAGAACGTCCATCAACAGGAGAGGAGACTGATACTGTATCTGATGAGGAACAGAACGACCATCAACAGGAGGAGACTGATACTGTATCTGATGAGGAACAGAACGACCATCAACAGGAGAGGAGACTGATACTGTATCTGATGAGGAACAGAACGACCATCAACAGGAGGAGACTGATACTGTATCTGATGAGCTGAGAAACAGACATCCATCTACAGGAGAGGAGACTGATACTGTATCTGATGAGCTGAGGAACAGACATCCATCTACAGGAGAGGAGACTGATACTGTATCTGATGAGGAACAGAACGTCCATCTACAGGAGAGGAGACTGATACTGTATATCTGATGAGAAACACATAACAGAACGTCCATCTACAGCAGAGGAGAATGATACTGTATCTGATGAGGAACAGAACGACCATCAACAGGAGGAGACTGATACTGTATCTGATGAGCTGAGAAACAGACATCCATCTACAGGAGAGGAGACTGATACTGTATCTGATGAGCTGAGGAACAGACATCCATCTACAGGAGAGGAGACTGATACTGTATCTGATGAGGAACACATAACAGAACGTCCATCTACAGGAGAGGAGACTGATACTGTATATCTGATGAGGAACACATAACAGAACGTCCATCTACAGCAGAGGAGACTGATACTGTATCTGATGAGGAACAGAACGTCCATCAACAGGAGAGGAGACTGATACTGTATCTGATGAGGAACAGAACGACCATCAACAGGAGAGGAGACTGATACTGTATCTGATGAGGAACAGAACGTCCATCAACAGGAGAGGAGACTGATACTGTATCTGATGAGGAACAGAACGTCCATCAACAGGAGAGGAGACTGATACTGTATCTGATGAGGAACAGAACGTCCATCAACAGGAGAGGAGACTGATACTGTATCTGATGAGGAACAGAACGTCCATCAACAGGAGAGGAGACTGATACTGTATCTGATGAGGAACAGAACGTCCATCTACAGGAGAGGAGACTGATACTGTATCTGATGAGGAACAGAACGACCATCAACAGGAGGAGACTGATACTGTATCTGATGAGGAACAGAACGACCATCAACAGGAGAGGAGACTGATACTGTATCTGATGAGGAACAGAACGACCATCAACAGGAGGAGACTGATACTGTATCTGATGAGCTGAGAAACAGACATCCATCTACAGGAGAGGAGACTGATACTGTATCTGATGAGCTGAGGAACAGACATCCATCTACAGGAGAGGAGACTGATACTGTATCTGATGAGGAACAGAACGTCCATCTACAGGAGAGGAGACTGATACTGTATATCTGATGAGAAACACATAACAGAACGTCCATCTACAGCAGAGGAGAATGATACTGTATCTGATGAGCTGAGGAACAGACATCCATCTACAGGAGAGGAGACTGATACTGTATCTGATGAGGAACAGAACGATCATCAACAGGAGAGGAGACTCAATGAGGAACAGAACGTCCATCAACAGGAGAGGAGAATGATACTGTATCTGATGAGGAACAGAACGACCATCAACAGGAGAGGAGACTGATACTGTATCTGATGAGGAACAGAACGTCCATCAACAGGAGAGGAGACTGATACTGTATCTGATGAGGAACAGAACGTCCATCAACAGGAGAGGAGACTGATACTGTATCTGATGAGGAACAGAACGTCCATCTACAGGAGAGGAGACTGATACTGTATCTGATGAGGAACAGAACGTCCATCTACAGGAGAGGAGACTGATACTGTATCTGATGAGGAACAGAACATCCATCAACAGGAGAGGAGACTGATACTGTATCTGATGAGGAACAGAACGTACATACATCTACAGGAGAGGAGACTGATACTGTATCTGATGAGGAACAGAACGTACATCTACAGGAGAGGAGACTGATACTGTATCTGATGAGGAACAGAACATCCATCAACAGGAGAGGAGAACTGATACTGTATCTGATGAGGAACAGAACGACCATCAACAGGAGAGGAGACTGATACTGTATCTGATGAGGAACAGAACATCCATCAACAGGAGAGGAGACTGATACTGTATCTGATGAGGAACAGAACGTAGATCTACAGGAGAGGAGACTGATACTGTATCTGATGAGCTGAGGAACAGAACGTCCATCTACAGGAGAGGAGACTGATACTGTATCTGATGAGCTGAGGAACAGACATCCATCTACAGGAGAGGAGACTGATACTGTATCTGATGAGGAACAGAACGATCATCAACAGGAGAGGAGACTGATACTGTATCTGATGAGGAACAGAACATCCATCAACAGGAGAGGAGACTGATACTGTATCTGATGAGGAACAGAACGTACATCTACAGGAGAGGAGACTGATACTGTATCTGATGAGGAACAGAACGACCCACAGGAGAGGAGACTGATACTGTATCTGATGAGCTGAGGAACAGAACGTCCATCTACAGGAGAGGAGACTGATACTGTATCTGATGAGGAACAGAACGTCCATCTACAGGAGAGGAGACTGATACTGTATCTGATGAGAAACACATAACAGAACGTCCATCTACAGCAGAGGAGACTGATACTGTATCTGATGAGCTGAGGAACAGAACGTCAATCAACAGGAGAGGAGACTGATACTGTTTCTGATGAGCTGAGGAACAGAACGTCCATCAACAGGAGAGGAGACTGATACTGTATCTGATGAGGAACAAAACGACCATCTACAGGAGAGGAGACTGATACTGTATCTGATGAGGAACAGAACGACCATCAACAGGAGAGGAGACTGATACTGTATCTGATGAGGAACAGAACGACCATCAACAGGAGAGGAGACTGATACTGTATCTGATGAGCTGAGGAACAGACGTCCATCTACAGGAGAGGAGACTGATACTGTATCTGATGAGCTGAGGAACAGAACGACCATCTACAGGAGAGGAGACTGATACTGTATCTGATGAGGAACAGAACAACCATCTACAGGAGAGGAGACTGATACTGTATCTGATGAGGAACAGAACGACCATCAACAGGAGAGGAGACTGATACTGTATCTGATGAGGAACAGAACATCCATTTACAGGAGAGGAGACTGATACTGTATCTGATGAGGAACAGAACGACCATCAACAGGAGAGGAGACTGATACTGTATCTGATGAGGAACAGAACGACCATCTACAGGAGAGGAGACTAATACTGTATCTGATGAGGAACAGAACATCCATCTACAGGAGAGGAGACTGATACTGTATATCTGATGAGGAACAGAACGACCATCAACAGGAGAGGAGACTGATACTGTATCTGATGAGGAACAGAACGACCATCTACAGGAGAGGAGACTGATACTGTATATCTGATGAGCTGAGGAACACGTCTCTGGAAACTCATTTGGCTCAGAGTCACAGGCTCAGCTCCAAACTGCAGACTGCGGACCTTGTGGTCCCGGCCAGGCTTCGGCCCACGGACCCTTGTGGTCCCGGGCCAGGCTTCGGCCCACGGACCCTTGTGGTCCCGGGCCAGGCTTCGGCCCACGGACCCTTGTGGTCCCGGGCCAGGCTTCGGCCCACGGACCCTTGTGGTCCCGGCCAGGCTTCGGCCCACGGACCCTTGTGGTCCCGGGCCAGGCTTCGGCCCACGGACCCTTGTGGTCCCGGGCCAGGCTTCGGCCCACGGACGGACCCTTGTGGTCCCGGGCCAGGCTTCGGCCCACGGACCCTTGTGGTCCCGGGCCAGGCTTCGGCCCACGGACCCTTGTGGTCCCGGACCCTTGTGGTCCAGGCTTCGGCCCACGGACCCTTGTGGTCCTAGCAAAGCACACGTGAAGCCAGAGCCTGTTGTTGCAGCTTAGCCACTACATTTTCTATCCATACATCAAAGTTACAGGTGTAGTTTACCCCCCCCGGTCTAGTCTGTTACAGGTGTAGTTTACCCCCCCCCCCCCCCCCGGTCTAGTCTGTTACAGGTGTAGTTTACCCCCCGGTCTAGTCTGTTACAGGTGTAGTTTACCCCCCCCCCCCCCCCCCCCGGTCTAGTCTGTTACAGGTGTAGTTTACCCCCCCCCCCCCCCCCCCCGGTCTAGTCTGTTACAGGTGTAGTTTACCCCCCCCCCCCCCCTGGTCTAGTCTGTTACAGGTGTGGTTTACCCCCCCCCCCCCCTGGTCTAGTCTGTTACAGGTGTAGTTTACCCCCCCCCCCCCCCGGTCTAGTCTGTTACAGGTGTAGTTTACCCCCCCCCCCGGTCTAGTCTGTTACAGGTGTAGATTACCCCCCCTGGTCTAGTCTGTTACAGGTGTAGTTTACCCCCCCCCCTGGTCTAGTCTGTTACAGGTGTAGTTTACCCCCCTCCCCCCTGGTCTAGTCTGTTACAGGTGTAGTTTACCCCCCCCCCTCCCCCCCCGATCTAGTTTACCCCCACTGGTCTAGTCTGTTACAGGTGTAGTTTACCCCCCCCCCCCCCCGGTCTAGTCTGTTACAGGTGTAGTTTACCCCCCCGGTCTAGTCTGTTACAGGTGTAGTTTACCCCCCCCCGGTCTAGTCTGTTACAGGTGTAGTTTACCCCCCCTGGTCTAGTCTGTTACAGGTGTAGTTTACCCCCCGGTCTAGTCTGTTACAGGTGTAGTTTACCCCCCCGGTCTAGTCTGTTACATACCAGTGAACTCAAAGCACTCCCAAGCAGACATCAGCTGTCATACTGTATATGGAGAGAAGGGGAGATGGAATCTGATGGCGTTTAGCCTTTGACCTGGGCTCTGTGCAGCATTTGAAGAGTCTTTAAGTGCTGCAGTGTGTGTGGGGGAGAGGCTGCAGGCTCAGGACGAGGACTGACCGGGCTCCACAGGCCTCCTAGTGATGCTAAGCAGCTGTTGTATGGGATGGGTCACCAAGAGGCCGACAAACACAGCTAGCATCCCAAACAGCACCCTTTTCCCTATATAGGGCACTATATAGCACCCAAAACAGTCTATCCCAGCCAGGAGCAAGATCCTCCCAGCTACAGTCTATCTCAGCTAGTCTATCCCAGCCAGGAACAACACCCTCCCAGCTACAGTCTATCCCAGCCAGGAACAACACCCTCCCAGCTACAGTCTATCCCAGCCAGGAACAACAGGCTATGGCTTCACGTGTGCTTGGCCGGGACCACAAGGGTCCGTGGGCCGAAGCTTGGTCTGGGACCACAAGGGTCCGTGGGCCGAAGCCTGGTCCGGGACCACAAGGGTCCGTGGGCCGAAGCCTGGTCCGGGACCACAAGGGTCCGTGGGCCGAAGCCTGGCCGGGACCATGAAATTGATCAAATCATTTAATACCCCATAATGACAAAGCAAAAATAGGTTTTTAGAAAAAAAAAATATATATATCACATTTACATCAGTATTCAGACCCTTTACTTAGTACTTTGTTGAAGCACTTTTGGCAGCGATTACAGCCTCTGGTCTTCTTGGGTATGACGCTACAAGCTTGGCACACCTGTATCTGGGGAGTTTCTCCCATTCTTCTCTGAAGATCCTCTCAAGCTCTGTCAGGTTGGATGGGGAGCGTCGCTGCACAGCTATTTTCAGGTCTCTCCAGAGATGTTTAGATCGGGTTCAAGTCCAGCCTCTGGCTGAGCCACTCAAGGACATTCGGAGGCTTGTACCGAAGCCACTCCTGCGTTGTCTTGGTGCTTAGGGTCGTTGTCCTGTTGGAAGGTGAACCTTCGTCCCAGTCGAGGTCCTGAGCGCTGTGGATCAAGGATCTCTGTACTTTGCTCACTTCATCTTTGCTCTGTTCATCTTTGCCTCAATCCTGACTAGTCTCCCAGCCCCTGCCACTGAAAAACATCCCCACAGCATGATGCTACCACCATGCTTCACCCTAGGGATGGTGCCAGGTTTCCTCCAGACGTGACTCTTGGCATTCAGACCAAAGAGTTCAATCTTGGTTTCATCAGACCAGAGAATCTTGTTTCTGGTCTGAGAGTCTTTAGGTGCCTGTTTATGTCATTATGAGGTCTTGTGTGTAGATTGCTGATAGTCTTATTTGAAAATGGATTAAATATATAATATTAACATAAAATGTGGAAAAAGTCAAGGGGTCTGAATATTTCCCGAATGCACTGTATCATAGGCTAGGTAACTAACGTTATACTGTACCTAAAGTCAATCTGGTTGCCTCTCCTCAATCTTCGCTAGGTAACTAACGTTATACTGCATCTAAAGTCAATCTGGTTGATTTCATCAAAATAATGAGAAAAGATTTTTCTTACTAATTATTTGCCTCCTTTCGAATGTCAGGGTAGCCTAGTGGTTAGAGTGTAGAGGCGGCAGGGTAGCCTAGTGGTTAGAGTGTAGAGGAGGCAGGGTAGTGGTTAGAGTGTAGAGGCGGCAGGGTAGCCTAGTGGTTAGAGTGTAGAGGCGGCAGGGTAGCCTAGTGGTTAGAGTGTAGAGGCGGCAGGGTAGCCTAGTGGTTAGAGTGTAGAGGCGGCAGGGTAGCCTAGTGGTTAGAGTGTAGAGGTGGCAGGGTAGCCTAGTGGTTAGAGTGTAGAGGAGGCAGGGTAGCCTAGTGGTTAGAGTGTAGAGGGGGCAGGGTAGCCTAGTGGTTAGAGTGTAGAGGAGGCAGGGTAGCCTAGTGGTTAGAGTGTAGAGGCGGCAGGGTAGCCTAGTGGTTAGAGTGTAGAGGCGGCAGGGTAGCCTAGTGGTTAGAGTGTAGAGGAGGCAGGGTAGCCTAGTGGTTAGAGTGTAGAGGCGGCAGGGTAGCCTAGTGGTTAGAGTGTAGAGGAGGCAGGGTAGTGGTTAGAGTGTAGAGGAGGCAGGGTAGCCTAGTGGTTAGAGTGTAGAGGAGGCAGGGTAGCCTAGTGGTTAGAGTGTAGAGGTGGCAAGGTAGCCTAGTGGTTAGAGTGTAGAGGCGGCAGGGTAGCCTAGTGGTTAGAGTGTAGAGGAGGCAGGGTATCCTAGTGGTTAGAGTGTAGAGGAGGCAGGGTAGTCTAGTGGTTAGAGTGTAGAGGCGGCAGGGTAGCCTAGTGGTTAGAGTGTAGAGGAGGCAGGGTAGCCTAGTGGTTAGAGTGTAGAGGAGGCAGGGTAGCCTAGTGGTTAGAGTGTAGAGGGGGCAGGGTAGCCTAGTGGTTAGAGTGTAGAGGCGGCAGGGTAGCCTAGTGGTTAGAGTGTAGAGGCGGCAGGGTAGCCTAGTGGTTAGAGTGTAGAGGAGGCAGGTAGCCTAGTGGTTAGAGTGTAGAGGCGGCAGGGTAGCCTAGTGGTTAGAGGAGGCAGGGTAGCCTAGTGGTTAGAGTGTAGAGGCGGCAGGGTAGCCTAGTGGTTAGAGTGTAGAGGGGGCAGGGTAGCCTAGTGGTTAGAGTGTAGAGGAGGCAGGGCAGCCTAGTGGTTAGAGGAGGCAGGGTAGCCTAGTGGTTAGAGTGTAGAGGAGGCAGGGCAGCCTAGTGGTTAGAGTGTAGAGGCGGCAGGGTAGCCTAGTGGTTAGAGTGTAGAGGAGGCAGGGCAGCCTAGTGGTTAGAGGAGGCAGGGTAGCCTAGTGGTTAGAGTGTAGAGGAGGCAGGGCAGCCTAGTGGTTAGAGTGTAGAGGCGGCAGGGTAGCCTAGTGGTTAGAGTGTAGAGGCGGCAGGGTAGCCTAGTGGTTAGAGTGTAGAGGAGGCAGGGTAGCCTAGTGGTTAGGGTGTAGAGGCGGCAGGGTAGCCTAGTGGTTAGAGTGTAGAGGCGGCAGGGTAGCCTAGTGGTTAGAGTGTAGAGGTGGCAGGGTAGCCTAGTGGTTAGAGTGTAGAGGAGGCAGGGTAGCCTAGTGGTTAGAGTGTAGAGGAGGCAGGGTGGCCTAGTGGTTAGAGTGTAGAGGAGGCAGGGTGGCCTAGTGGTTAGAGTGTAGAGGTGGCAGGGTAGCCTAGTGGTTAGAGTGTAGAGGTGGCAGGGTAGCCTAGTGGTTAGAGTGTAGAGGTGGCAGGGTAGCCTAGTGGTTAGAGTGTAGAGGTGGCAGGGTAGCCTAGTGGTTAGAGTGTAGTGGTTAGGAGGCAGGGTAGCCTAGTGGTTAGAGTGTAGAGGGGGCAGGGTAGCCTAGTGGTTAGGGTGTAGAGGCGGCAGAGTAGCCTAGTGGTTAGAGTGTAGAGGTGGCAGGGTAGCCTAGTGGTTAGAGTGTAGAGGCGGCAGAGTAGCCTAGTGGTTAGAGTGTAGAGGGGGCAGGGTAGCCTAGTGGTTAGGGTGTAGAGGCGGCAGGGTAGCCTAGTGGTTAGAGTGTAGAGGTGGCAGGGTAGCCTAGTGGTTAGAGTGTAGAGGCGGCAGGGTAGCCTAGTGGTTAGAGTGTAGAGGAGGCAGGGTAGCCTAGTGGTTAGAGTGTAGAGGCGGCAGGGTAGCCTAGTGGTTAGAGTGTAGAGACGGCAGGGTAGCGTAGTGGTTAGAGTGTAGAGGCGGCAGGGTAGCCTAGTGGTTAGAGCGTTGGGACTAGTAACCGAAAGGTTGCAAGTTCAAATCCCCCAGCTGACAAGGTAAAAATCTGTCGTTCTGCCCCTGAATAGGCAGTTAACCCACTGTTCCCTGGTAGGCCGTCATTGAAAATAAGAATTTGTTCTTAACCGACTTGCCTAGTTAAATAAAGGTAAAATAAAATGTTTTTAAAAAATCCAAGGCAACACTTTTAAATGAAATCTTCATCAGCGCTCATTGACGATGAGTAGAATGAATGGCTCAGTCGGCCATCAGTCCAAAACAACACTATGAGTAGAATGAATGGCTCAGTCGGGCATCAGTCCAAAACAACACTATGAGGAAACATGCAACCCATGAATAGTTTAACTACTGGATGACTATATTCAGGCATGAAGTAGGCTGTAATATTGGTGGCATACTTTTCCTAATATATCACACATAAGCCATTTGGGGTTTACTACCTTTTTATTTGGGCGTTTTTATTGTTCAGAGATGTGGTGGGTCGTCTCTTCGTTTCTCAGGACTTTATCCTGCTGACTGTTCCAAACGTCCCAACTGAATTTGGTAAAAGGGCTTTTATGTCCTCTGCGCCATCGTCTTGGAACGCCTCACAAAATTATTTTAAACTGGAAGAACTTGTCCCGATTGGTGTTTTTAAATCCCTGGTGAAAGATCTTGATTCCCTGACCTGTCAATGTCTTTCATTTGCTGTTTTATACTCTTGTGAATTCAATGGTTTTTACTAGATTACTTGTAGTTTTTCATGTTGTCTGTCTGTATTTTTTGTGTAATGACTTGGTGCTGCCTATCTTGGCCAGGACGCTCTTGAAAAAAGAGATTTTAAATCTCAATGAGCCCTTCCTGGTTAAATAAAGGTCAAATAATAACTTAATACATAACCTAAGTAGCGTTTAAATTCTTCTTGTCCTTCCTTCTGACCTATCAACTCTTTCCCCCCCCCATCAGTCCATTATGTCATAACTCAACCCTTTAACTCTACAGAGTCTGAGAAGGAACCTCTGAAAGCTCAGTGACTATTTCCACAGCAGGACCAGCCTATACGTTTATTATACAAACACAATAACACAAGGAGAAGCTCATAACCGCCGTGCCTGGACGGAACTCTGTCTGGCGGCTGTTGCTAAGCAGCGAGAGCTCCGTGGGCGAATAGAGAATGTCAGAGAGAAGTGAAAGCTCTAGAACGTTCTGGATGAATGTGCTGCTGGATTCTATGGAGCAGTGGTCACCAACTGGTCCATCGCCAAGACATTCCCTAGTGGATCGTCTAACTTTTCTATAAAAAAAAACTCAACAAAAATGGTAAAGCCTTGTGTATCTATTTCTATTTTATTCCTCTGGGGCTTCGTCCTCATTGTGTTTTTTACAGACGTGTTTCATACGTCTTATGTACACACTTTAGTTGAATATTTATGAAATGTAGATTGTTATATTTGGAAGCACTTATGCGTTTCTCCTTGGCCTCCAACCCCTTTCGATGAGTGGAACGGATGTGGGCGGGGCTAGGTCTATATAAGGGTGCACATTTTTTTTTTTAAATCACAACATTTCTGACGAAGGCCGTGAGGCCGATACGTAAAGCTTATTAAAGACCAGTGACACTATCAAGACCAGTGTGCGGTTTCCTTTTTCATTCTTCTGGGGCTGTTGGCGGTAGGTGCACCTGATTTAAACTGCCCTGCGCGCCGGGGAGGCAACCGGTTCACATTTTGAATAATTTTATGTGTCTGAAGGTACAAACTCTGCCCTCCTGGCGGGCCCGCAGAACTAAATCAAGTGCTCTATTTGCCTCCCGCTGGCCAATCGGATGGCTCAGATTACCGTATCCGCAGTAAGTTGAATCTGTGAGATTCTTCCACTCAGAGCTGTCAACACGTTCCTTCGTCCTTCTTCCAATCAGAGCTGTCAACACGTGCCTTCGTCCTCCTCCCACTCAGAGCTGTCAACACGTGCCTTCGTCCTCCTCCCACTCAGAGCTGTCAACACGTGCCTTCGTCCTCCTCCCACTCAGAGCTGTCAACACGTGCCTTCGTCCTTCTTCCACTCAGCCAGCATCATTGGAGGAAAGGGAGAATGGAGGGATGTTGAGAGGCGGACCCTAACATGGCCAGCGTCATTGGTGGAAAGGGAGAATGGAGGGATGTTGAGAGGCGGACCCTAACATGGCCAGCGTCATTGGTGGAAAGGGAGAATGGAGGGATGTTGAGAGGCGGACCCTAACATGGCCAGCGTCATTGGTGGAAAGGGAGAATGGAGGGATGTTGAGGGGAAGACCCTGTGTGCTGCTCTTTCCCTCCACTGAGACTGGCCATCAGATGCACCATCAGTCCAGTAAAATAAAAAAAAAAGTGATTTATAAAAAATGTATCACAAAAATTATATATATATATATATATATATATATATATATATATATATATATATATATATATATATATATATATATATATTATAATACCTCCCCAGCTCCTTGTTACACCAGTCACTAGAGCAGCTGTAATCCTCCCCAGCTCCTTGTTACACCAGTCACTAGAGCAGCTGTAATCCTCCCCAGCTCCTTGTTACACCAGTCACTAGAGCAGCTGTAATCCTCCCCAGCTCCTTGTTACACCAGTCACTAGAGCAGCTGTAATCCTCCCCAGCTCCTTGTTACACCAGTCACTAGAGCAGCTGTAATCCTCCCCAGCTCCTTGTTACACCAGTCACTAGAGCAGCTGTAATCCTCCCCAGCTCCTTGTTACACCAGTCACTAGAGCAGCTGTAATCCTCCCCAGCTCCTTGTTACACCAGCCACTAGATCAGCTGTAATCCTCCCCAGCTCCTTGTTACACCAGTCACTAGAGCAGCTGTAATCCTCTCCAGCTCCTTGTTACACCAGTCACTAGAGCAGCTGTAATCCTCCCCAGCTCCTTGTTACACCAGTCACTAGAGCAGCTGTAATCCTCCCCAGCTCCTTGTTACACCAGTCACTAGAGCAGCTGTAATCCTCCCCAGCTCCTTGTTACACCAGTCACTAGAGCAGCTGTAATCCTCCCCAGCTCCTTGTTACACCAGTCACTAGAGCAGCTGTAATCCTCCCCAGCTCCTCCCACACAACAGGGATGGATCTATGAGAACGATACCCTCTCTAACACTATAAATATATCTGTTTATGAGACAACTAACAAACAACCAAAAGATGCAGTGGAAAAGTATGTTGTGTGTGTTGGCAGTTATCCTTCCGCTAGCCGGTGTTTTGATGTCAGTGTCACGGTCTCTCACACCGTTTAGCTAAGAGGCCCTCTCACACCGTTTAGCTGTCCCGGTCTCTCACACCGTTTAGCTAAGAGGCCCAGTGTCCCGGTCTCTCACACCATTCAGCTAAGAGGCCCAGTGTCCCGGTCTCTCACACCGTTTAGCTAAGAGGCCCAGTGTCCCGGTCTCTCACACCGTTCGGCTAAGAGGCCCAGTGACCCGGTCTCTCACACCGTTCAGCTAAGAGGCCCAGTGACCCGGTCTCTCACACCGTTTAGCTAAGAGGCCCAGTGTCCTAAATGATGAAGTCTACAGTCTGCTGGTTATTGATCAGGCTGATGGGTAACCTAAATGATGAAGTCTACAGTCTGCTGGTTATAGATCAGGCTGATGGGTAACCTAAACGATGAAGTCTACAGTCTGCTGGTTATAGATCAGGACAACAGGCTGATGGGGAACCTAAATGATGAAGTCTACAGTCTGCTGGTTATAGATCAGGCTGATGGGGAACCTAAATGATGAAGTCTACAGTCTGCTGGTTATAGATCAGGCTGATGGGTAACCTAAATGATGAAGTCTACAGTCTGTTGGTTATAGATCAGGCTGATGGGGAACCTAAATGATGAAGTCTACAGTCTGCTGGTTATAGATCAGGACAACAGGCTGATGGGTAACCTAAATGATGAAGTCTACAGTCTGTTGGTTATAGATCAGGCTGAAGGGGAACCTAAATGATGAAGTCTACAGTCTGCTGGTTATAGATCAGGACAACAGGCTGATGGGTAACTTAAATGATGAAGTCTACAGTCTGCTGGTTATAGATCAGGACAACAGGCTGATGGGTAACCTAAATGATGAAGTCTACAGTCTGCTGGTTATAGATCAGGACAACAGGCTGATGGGTAACTTAAATGATGAAGTCTACAGTCTGCTGGTTATAGATCAGGCTGATGGGTAACCTAAATGATGAAGTCTACAGTCTGCTGGTTATAGATCAGGACAACAGGCTGATGGGTAACCTAAATGATGAAGTCTACAGTCTGCTGGTTATAGATCAGGACAACAGGCTGATGGGGAACCTAAATGATGAAGTATACAGTCTGCTGGTTATAGATCAGGCTGATGGGTAACCTAAATGATGAAGTCTACAGTCTGCTGGTTATAGATCAGGATGATGGGTAACCTAAATGATGAAGTCTACAGTCTGCTGGTTATAGATCAGGACAACAGGCTGATGGGGAACCTAAATGATGGAGTCTACAGTCTGTTGGTTATAGATCAGGCTGATGGGTAACCTAAATGATGAAGTCTACAGTCTGCTGGTTATAGATCAGGACAACAGGCTGATGGGGAACCTAAATGATGGAGTCTACAGTCTGTTGGTTATAGATCAGGCTGATGGGTAACCTAAATGATGAAGTCTACAGTCTGCTGGTTATAGATCAGGACAACAGGCTGATGGGGAACCTAAATGATGAAGTCTACAGTCTGCTGGTGATAGATCAGGACAGCAGGCTGATGGGGAACCTAAATGATGAAGTCTACAGTCTGCTGGTTATAGATCAGGATGATGGGTAACCTAAATGATGAAGTCTACAGTCTGCTGGTTATAGATCAGGACAACAGGCTGATGGGGAACCTAAATGATGGAGTCTACAGTCTGTTGGTTATAGATCAGGCTGATGGGTAACCTAAATTATGAAGTCTACAGTCTGCTGGTTATAGATCAGGCTGATGGGGAACCTAAATGATGAAGTCTACAGTCTGCTGGTTATAGATCAGGCTGATGGGGAACCTAAATGATGAAGTCTACAGTCTGCTGGTTATAGATCAGGCTGATGGGTAACCTAAATGATGAAGTCTACAGTCTGCTGGTTATAGATCAGGACAACAGGCTGATGGGGAACCTAAATGATGAAGTCTACAGTCTGCTGGTTATAGATCAGGACAACAGGCTGATGGGTAACTTAAATGATGAAGTCTACAGTCTGCTGGTTATAGATCAGGACAACAGGCTGATGGGTAACCTAAATGATGAAGTCTACAGTCTGCTGGTTATAGATCAGGACAACAGACTGATGGGTAACCTAAATGATGAAGTCTGCTGGTTATAGATCAGGACAACAGGCTGATGGGTAACTTAAATGATGAAGTCTACAGTCTGCTGGTTATAGATCAGGACAACAGGCTGATGGGTAACCTAAATGATGAAGTCTACAGTCTTCTGGTTATAGATCAGGCTGATGGGTAACCTAAATGATGAAGTCTACAGTCTGCTGGTTATAGATCAGGACAACAGACTGATGGGTAACCTAAATGATGAAGTCTACAGTCTGCTGGTTATAGATCAGGCTGATGGGTAACCTAAATGATGAAGTCTACAGTCTGCTGGTTATAGATCAGGACAACAGGCTGATGGGTAACCTAAATGATGAAGTCTACAGTCTGCTGGTTATAGATCAGGCTAATGGGTAACCTAAATGATGAAGTCTACAGTCTGCTGGTTATAGATCAGGCTAATGGGTAACCTAAATGATGAAGTCTACAATCTGCTGGTTATAGATCAGGACAACAGGCTGATGGGTAACCTAAATGATGAAGTCTACAGTCTGTTGGTTATAGATCAGGACAACAGGCTGATGGGGAACCTAAATGATGAAGTCTACAGTCTGCTGGTTATAGATCAGGCTGATGGGTAACCTAAATGATGAAATCTACAGTCTGCTGGTTATAGATCAGGACAACAGGCTGATGGGTAACCTAAATGATGAAGTCTACAGTCTGCTGGTTATAGATCAGGCTGATGGGGAACCTAAATGATGAAGTCTACAGTCTGCTGGTTATAGATCAGGCTGATGGGTAACCTAAATGATGAAGTCTACAGTCTGTTGGTTATAGATCAGGCTGATGGGGAACCTAAATGATGAAGTCTACAGTCTGCTGGTTATAGATCAGGACAACAGGCTGATGGGGAACCTAAATGATGAAGTCTACAGTCTGCTGGTTATAGATCAGGCTGATGGGGAACCTAAATGATGAAGTCTACAGTCTGCTGGTTATAGATCAGGACAACAGGCTGATGGGTAACCTAAATGATGAAGTCTACAGTCTGCTGGTTATGGATCAGGACAACAGGCTGATGGGGAACCTAAATGATGAAGTCTACAGTCTGCTGGTTATAGATCAGGACAACAGGCTGATGGGGAACCTAAATGATGAAGTCTACAGTCTGCTGGTTATAGATCAGGACAACAGGCTGATGGGGAACCTAAATGACAGATGTGCGGTTTGAAGAACACAGTGGACTAGAAATGTCCAGCCTATCAGAATATATTTCTAAAAGCGAAGTAGTAGAGTCTCAGAGGAGAGACGGGCCAAACCCACAGCTTGGTGGTTAACAGATCTGTCTTCTCCTTACCTGGTGGAACTCTGGGATACCGTCAGGACTGCAGGGGAGATGGGTCTTCTCTCTGGGACTGCAGGGGAGATGGGTCTTCTCTCTGGGACTGCAGGGGAGATGGGGTCTTCTCTCTGGGACTGCAGGGGAGATGGGTCTTCTCTCTGGGACTGCAGGGGAGATGGGTCTTCTCTCTGGGACTGCAGGGGAGATGGGTCTTCTCTCTGGGACTGCAGGGGAGATGGGTCTTCTCTCTGGGACTGCAGGGGAGATGGGTCTTCTCTCTGGGTGAGATGGGTCTTCTCTGGGACTGCAGGGGAGATGGGTCTTCTCTCTGGGACTGCAGGGGAGATGGGTCTTCTCTCTGGGTGAGATGGGTCTTCTCTGGGACTGCAGGGGAGATGGGTCTTCTCTCTGGGACTGCAGGGGAGATGGGTCTTCTCTCTGGGACTGCAGGGGAGATGGGTCTTCTCTCTGGGACTGCAGGGGAGATGGGTCTTCTCTCTGGGACTGCAGGGGAGATGGGTCTTCTCTCTGGGTGAGATGGGTCTTCTCTGGGACGGCAGGGGAGATGATAATGATAAGTTACCAATAACCATGTCAGGCAGACTGATAAATTACCAATAACCCTGTCAGGCAGACTGATAAGTTACCAATAACCATGTCAGGCAGACTGATAAGTTACCATTAACCCTGTCAGGCAGACTGATAAGTTACCAATGACCCTCGTTGGGCAGATTGATAAATTACCAATAACCCTGTCAGGCAGACCGATAATGATAAGTTACCAATGACCCTGTCAGGCAGGCTGATAAGTTACCAATGACCCTCGTCAGGCAGACTGATAAGTTACCAATGACCCTGTCAGGCAGACCGATAAGTTACCAATGACCCTGTCAGCAGACTGATAGGCTACCAATAACCCCGTCAGGCAGACTGATAAGTTACCAATGACCCTCATCAGGCAGACTGAAAAGTTACCAATGACCCTCATCAGGCAGACTGATAAGTTACCAATGACCCTGTCAGGCAGACTGATACGTTACCAATAACCCTGTCAGGCAGAATTATAAGTTACCAATAATCCTGTCAAGCAGACTGATAATGATAAGTTACCAACAACCCTGTCTGGCAGACTGATAATGATAAGTTACCAATGACCCTGTCAGGCAGACTGATAGGCTACCAATAACCCCGTCAGGCAGACTGATAAGTTACCAATGACCCTGTCAGGCTACTGATAAGTTACCAATAACCCTGTCAGGCAGACTGATAAGTTACCAATGACCCTCATCAGGCAGACTGAAAAGTTACCAATAACCCTGTCAGGCAGACTGAAAAGTTACCAATAACCCTGTCAGGCAGACTGATAATGATAAGTTACCAATAACCATGTCAGGCAGACTGATAGGCTACCAATAACCCCGTCAGGCAGACTGATAGGTTACCAACAACCCTGTCAGGCAGACTGATACGTTACCAATAACCCCGTCAGGCAGACTGATAAGCTACCAATAACCCTGTCAGGCAGACTGATAAGTTACCAATGACCCTCGTCGGGCAGTCTGATAAGTTACCAATGACCCTGTCAGGCAGACTGATACGTTACCAACAACCCTGTCAGGCAGACTGATAAGCTACAAATAACCCCGTCAGGCAGACTGATAAGCTACCAATAACCCCGTCAGGCAGACTGATAAGTTACCAATGACCCTCGTCGGGCAGTCTGATAATTTACCAATGACCCTGTCAGGAAGACTGATAATGATAAGTTACCAATGACCCTGTCAGGCAGACTGATACGTTACCAATAACCCTGTCAGGCAGACTGATAATGATAAGTTACCAATAACCCTGTCAGACAGACTGATAAGTTACCAATAACCCTGTGAGGCAGACTGATAATGATAAGTTACCAATGACCCTGTCAGGCAGACTGATGCGTTACCAATAACCCTGTCAGGTAGACTGATAATGATAAGTTACCAATGACCCTGTCAGGCAGACCGATAAGTTACCAATGACCCTGTCAGCAGACTGATAGGCTACCAATAACCCCGTCAGGCAGACTGATAAGTTACCAATGACCCTCATCAGGCAGACTGAAAAGTTACCAATGACCCTCATCAGGCAGACTGATAAGTTACCAATGACCCTGTCAGGCAGACTGATACGTTACCAATAACCCTGTCAGGCAGAATTATAAGTTACCAATAATCCTGTCAAGCAGACTGATAATGATAAGTTACCAATGACCCTGTCAGGCAGACTGATAGGCTACCAATAACCCCGTCAGGCAGACTGATAAGTTACCAATGACCCTGTCAGGCTACTGATAAGTTACCAATAACCCTGTCAGGCAGACTGATAAGTTACCAATGACCCTCATCAGGCAGACTGAAAAGTTACCAATAACCCTGTCAGGCAGACTGAAAAGTTACCAATAACCCTGTCAGGCAGACTGATAATGATAAGTTACCAATAACCATGTCAGGCAGACTGATAGGCTACCAATAACCCTGTCAGGCAGACTGATAATGATAAGTTACCAATGACCCTGTCAGGCAGACTGATACGTTACCAATAACCCTGTCAGGCAGACTGATAAATTACCAATAATCCTGTCAGGCAGACTGATAATGATAAGTTACCAATAACCCTGTCAGGCAGACTGATAAGCTACCAATAACCCCGTCAGGCAGACTGATAGGTTACCAACAACCCTGTCAGGCAGACTGATACGTTACCAATAACCCCGTCAGGCAGACTGATAAGTTACCAATGACCCTGTCAGGCAGACTGATAATGATAAGTTACCAATAACCCTGTCAGGCAGACTGATAAGTTACCAATAACCCTCGTCAGGCAGACTGATAAGTTACCAATAACCCCGTCAGGCAGACTGATAAGTTACCAATGACCCTCGTCGGGCAGTCTGATAAGTTACCAATGACCCTGTCAGGCAGACTGATACGTTACCAACAACCCTGTCAGGCAGACTGATAAGCTACAAATAACCCCGTCAGGCAGACTGATAAGCTACCAATAACCCCGTCAGGCAGACTGATAAGTTACCAATGACCCTCGTCGGGCAGTCTGATAAGTTACCAATAACCCTGTCAGGCAGACTGATAATGATAAGTTACCAATGACCCTGTCAGGCAGACTGATGCGTTACCAATAACCCTGTCAGGCAGACTGATAATGATAAGTTACCAATGACCCTCATCAGGCAGACTGAAAAGTTACCAATAACCCTGTCAGGCAGACTGAAAAGTTACCAATAACCCTGTCAGGCAGACTGATAATGATAAGTTACCAATAACCCTGTCAGGCAGACTGATAATGATAAGTTACCAATAACCCTGTCAGGCAGACTGATAAGTTACCAATAACCCTGTCAGGCAGACTGATAATGATAAGTTACCAATGACCCTGTCAGGCAGACTGATAAGTTACCAATGACCCTGTCAGGCAGACTGATAATGATAAGTTACCAATGACCCTGTCAGGCAGACTGATACGTTACCAATAACCCTGTCAGGCAGACTGATAATGATAAGTTACCAATGACCCTGTCAGGCAGACTGATAATGATAAATTACCAATAACCCTGTCAGGCAGACTGATAAGTTACCAATGACCCCGTCAGGCAGACTGATAAGTTACCAATGACCCCGTCAGGCAGACTGATAAGTGACCAATGACCCTCGTCGGGCAGTCTGATAAGTGACCAATAACCCCGTCAGGCCGGGTCAGGCTACGACAGGAGGACAGGGGCATTCGTATTGTGGACAGGAGGACAGGGACGGCCGGGGGCATTCGTATTGTGGACAGGAGGACAGGGACGGCCGGAGGCATTTGTATTGTGCCGTTAGAGGTGAAATTCAGGAGGACAGGAGGACAGGAGGACAGGGACATTCGTATTGTGCCGCTAGAGGTGAAATTCTTGGACCGGCGCAAGACGGACGAAAGCAGTTGCCAAGAATGTTTTCATTAACCAACCAACCCCAGTCAAAAATCACAGGAACGTCAAGAAAAGATAGGTGAGCCTATCGTGATGTCATCACAAGCCCAATAGAACACGCCTCTACTAGTTTGTACCTGACTGGTGCCCTGTGGTGACACTGCTTAGAGGTGACAGGCAGAGAGGTAGCTGACTGGTGCTCTGTGGTGACACTGCTTATAGAGGTGACAGGAAGAGAGGTAGCTGACTGGTGCTCTGTGGTGACACTGCTTAGAGGTGACAGGCAGAGAGGTATCACTGTAGCTGACTGGTGCTCTGTGGTGACACTGCTTATAGAGGTGACAGGAAGAGAGGTAGCTGACTGGTGCTCTGTGGTGACACTGCTTATAGAGGTGACAGGAAGAGAGGTAGCTGACTGGTGCTCTGTGGTGACACTGCTTATAGAGGTGACAAGAAGAGAGGTAGTTGACTGGTGCCCTGTGGTGACACTGCTTAGAGGTGACAGGAAGAGAGGTATCACTGTAGCTGACTGATGCCCTGTGGTGACACTGCTTAGAGGTGACAGGCAGAGAGGTATCACTATAGCTGACTGATGCCCTGTGGTGACACTGCTTAGAGGTGACAGGCAGAGAGGTATCACTGTAGTCGACTGGTGCCCTGTGGCGACACTGCTTAGAGGTGACAGGCAGAGAGGTATCACTGTAGCTGACTGATGCCCTGTGGTGACACTGCTTAGAGGTGACAGGCAGAGAGGTAGCTGACTGGTGCTCTGTGGTGACACTGCTTATAGAGGTGACAGGAAGAGAGGTAGCTGACTGGTGCTCTGTGGTGACACTGCTTAGAGGTGACAGGCAGAGAGGTATCACTGTAGCTGACTGGTGCTCTGTGGTGACACTGCTTATAGAGGTGACAGGAAGAGAGGTAGCTGACTGGTGCTCTGTGGTGACACTGCTTATAGAGGTGACAGGAAGAGAGGTAGCTGACTGGTGCTCTGTGGTGACACTGCTTATAGAGGTGACAAGAAGAGAGGTAGTTGACTGGTGCCCTGTGGTGACACTGCTTAGAGGTGACAGGAAGAGAGGTATCACTGTAGCTGACTGATGCCCTGTGGTGACACTGCTTAGAGGTGACAGGCAGAGAGGTATCACTATAGCTGACTGATGCCCTGTGGTGACACTGCTTAGAGGTGACAGGCAGAGAGGTATCACTGTAGTCGACTGGTGCCCTGTGGCGACACTGCTTAGAGGTGACAGGCAGAGAGGTATCACTGTAGCTGACTGATGCCCTTTGGTGACACTGCTTAGAGGTGACAGGCAGAGAGGTAGCTGACTGATGCCCTGTGGTGACACTGCTTAGAGGTGACAGGCAGAGAGGTATCACTGTAGCTGACTGGTGCCCTGTGGTGACACTGCTTAGAGGTGACAGGCAGAGAGGTAGCTGACTGATGCCCTGTGGTGACACTGCTTAGAGGTGACAGGCAGAGAGGTATCACTGTAGCTGACTGGTGCCCTGTGGTGACACTGCTTAGAGGTGACAGGCAGAGAGGTATCACTGTAGCTGACTGGTGTTGTGGAGCAGATGGCTGGTCACCTGTGTGTCTAATGAAACAGAGAAACAGATGAGATCTGGCAGCATTCAGCAGTACCACAACACACCGAGGTGACACCCTTCCTGTGTCCCAGGTGGCACCCTATTATAAATAGAGCACTACTGACCTGAGCCTGGACAAAAGTAGTGCACTACATAGGGAATAGTGTGCATTTGGGATGTCAACCTTTTAAAACGCTCCTGTTAAATAATGACCCATCCCAGTCCCTACTGTCTCCCTCTGCTTAGAGTTAAACAACCAGGTGGATAATGACCCATCCCAGTCCCTACTGTCTCCATCTGCTTAGAGTTAAACAACCAGGTGGATAATGACCCATCCCAGTCCCTACTGTCTCCATCTGCTTAGACAACCAGGTGGATAATAACCCATCCCAGTCCCTACTGTCTCCATCTGCTTAGACAACCAGGTGAATAATGACCCATCCCAGCCCCTACTGTCTCCATCTGCTTAGAGTTAAACATCCAGGTGGATAATGACCCATCCCAGCCCCTACTGTCTCCATCTGCTTAGAGTTAAACAACCAGGTGGATAATGACCCCTCCCAGCCCCTACTGTCTCCATCTGCTTAGAGTTAAACATCCAGGTGGATAATGACCCATCCCAGTACCTACTGTCTCCATTTGCTTAGACATCCAGGTGGATAATGACCCATCCCAGTCCCTACTGTCTCCATCTGCTTAGACAACCAGGTGGATAATGACCCATCCCAGCCCCTACTGTCTCCATCTGCTTAGACAACCAGGTGGATAATGACCCATCCCAGTACCTACTGTCTCCCTCTGCTTAGAGTTAAACAACCAGGTGGATAATGAACCATCCCAGTACCTACTGTCTCCCTGTGCTTAGAGTTAAACAACCAGGTGGATAAGGACCCATCCCAGTCCCTACTGTCTCCATCTGCTTAGAGTTAAACAACCAGGTGGATAAGGACCCATCCCAGTCCCTACTGTCTCCATCTGCTTAGACAACCAGGTGGATAATGACCCATCCCAGTACCTACTGTCTCCCTGTGCTTAGAGTTAAACAACCAGGTGGATAAGGACCCATCCCAGTCCCTACTGTCTCCATCTGCTTAGAGTTAAACAACCAGGTGGATAATGACCCATCCCAGCCCCTACTGTCTCCCTCTGCTTAGAGTTAAACAACCAGGTGGATAATGACCCATCCCAGCCCCTACTGTCTCCATCTGCTTAGAGTTAAACAACCAGGTGGATAATGACCCATCCCAGCCCCTACTGTCTCCCTCTGCTTAGAGTTAAACAACCAGGTGGATAATGACCCATCCCAGCCCCTACTGTCTCCATCTGCTTAGAGTTAAACAACCAGGTGGATAATGACCCATCCCAGCCCCTACTGTCTCCCTCTGCTTAGAGTTAAACAACCAGGTGGATAATGACCCATCCCAGCCCCTACTGTCTCCCTCTGCTTAGAGTTAAACAACCAGGTGGATAATGACCCATCCCAGCCCCTACTGTCTCCATCTGCTTAGACAACCAGGTGGATAATAACCCATCCCAGTCCCTACTGTCTCCATCTGCTTAGAGTTAAACAACCAGGTGGATATTGACCCATCCCAGTACCTACTGTCTCCATCTGCTTAGAGTTAAACAACCAGGTGGATATTGACCCATTCCAGTGGTTAGAGTGTAGAGGAGGCAGGGTAGTACCTAGTGGTTAGAGTGTAGAGGGGGCAGGGTAGCTGTTAGAGTGTAGAGGCGGCAGGGTAGCTCCATCTGCTTAGAGTAGCCTAGTGGTTAGAGTGTAGAGGCAGGGTAGCCTAGGTTAGAGTGTAGGAGGCAGGGCAGCCTAGTGGTTAGAGTAGAGGCAGGGCAGCCTAGTGGTTAGAGTGTAGAGGAGGCAGGGCAGCCTAGTGGTTAGAGTGTAGAGGAGGCAGGGCAGCCTAGTGGTTAGAGTGTAGAGGAGGCAGGGTAGCCTAGTGGTTAGAGCGTTGGACTAGTAACTGGAAGGTTGCAAGTTCAAATCCCCGTTCAAATCAAATCTGTCGTTCTGCCCCTGAACAGGCAGTTAACCCACTGTTCCTAGACCAGTTAACCCACTGTTCCTAGACCAGTTAACTCACTGTTCCTAGACCAGTTAACTCACTGTTCCTAGACCAGTTAACTCACTGTTCCTAGACCAGTTAACTCACTGTTCCTAGACCAGTTAACTCACTGTTCCTAGACCAGTTAACTCACTGTTCCTAGACCAGTTAACTCACTGTTCCTAGACCAGTTAACTCACTGTTCCTAGACCAGTTAACCCACTGTTCCTAGACCAGTTAACCCACTGTTCCTAGACCAGTTAACTCACTGTTCCTAGACCAGTTAACTGACTTGCCTAGTTAAATAAAAACGTTCCTTATATTAAACAAACCGAACGGTCCGATGTTATTTACAGATATCCAGGAGCCCAGTCCAACATCATTTACAAATGAAACATGTGTTTCAGCCAGACCAGAGGCAGTAGGGATGACCAGGGACGTTTTCCTGATAACTGCAGGAAATGGACCGTTTTCTTGTCCTGCTAATAAGCATTAAAAAATGACGGAGTAAAAAGTAGTAAAAAGTACATTAATTTCTTTAGGAATGTAACGTTAGTGGAGTAAAAGTTGTAAAAAAATATACAATTAAAGTACAGATATTCCACCCCCCCCGCGCGCAAAAAACTACTTAGCCAAGAAGTACTTTAAAGTATTGTTAGTTAAGTACTTTATAACACTGACAACTTGGTAATAAATAACGTTATCTGAATAACTGTTCAGTCACAACCACCTGTTGGTGACTGGATGTGTGTTTGGACAGTCTGCAGACTCACCGTCAACACTGGCCTTAACAGCCTGTTATTTACCCATGTGTCTCCACTACTCAACCTGTTGGTGACTGGATGTGTGGTTGGACAGTCTGCAGACTCACTGTCAACACTGGCCTTAACAGCCTGTTATTTACCCATGTGTCTCCACTACTCAACCTGTTGGTGACTGGATGTGTGTTTGGACAGTCTGCAGACTCACTGTCAACACTGGCCTTAACAGCCTGTTATTTACCCATGTGTCTCCACTACTCAACCTGTTGGTGACTGGATGTGTGGTTGGACAGTCTGCAGACTCACCGTCAACACTGGCCTTAACAGCCTGTTATTTACCCATGTGTCTCCACTACTCAACCTGTTGGTGACTGGATGTGTGGTTGGACAGTCTGCAGACTCACCGTCAACACTGGCCTTAACAGCCTGTTATTTACCGATGTGAAGGTGTCTCCACTACTCAACCTGTTATTTACCTGTTATTTACCGATGTGTCTCCACTACTCAACCTGTTATTTACCGATGTGTCTCCACTACTCAACCTGTTATTTACCGATGTGTCTCCACTACTCAACCTGTTATTTACCGATGTGTCTCCACTACACAACCTGTTATTTACCGATGTGTCTCCACTACTCAACCTGTTATTTACCGATGTGTCTCCACTACACAACCTGTTATTTACCGATGTGTCTCCACTACTCAACCTGTTATTTACCGATGTGTCTCCACTACTCAACCTGTTATTTACCGATGTGAAGGTGTTATTTACTCCACTACTCAACCTGTTATTTACCGATGTGAATGTTTCTCCACTACTCAACCTGTTATTTACCGATGTGTCTCCACTACTCAACCTGTTATTTACCGATGTGTCTCCACTACTCAACCTGTTATTTACCGATGTGTCTCCACTACTCAACCTGTTATTTACCGATGTGTCTCCACTACTCAACCTGTTATTTACCGATGTGTCTCCACTACTCAACCTGTTATTTACCGATGTGAATGTTTCTCCACTACTCAACCTGTTATTTACCGATGTGAATGTGTCTCCACTACACAACCTGTTAACTAACTCTGCTCTAACTTACCCATATCACATACTGAACAGAGCGGCTTGGAACAACGTGTTGGACGTAATAAGCATAGCTGGCTAACGTTTACAGTATTTAGTTAGCCAGCCAGCTAGTACCGTTAGCAAGTAGCCAGATGTTATTGATCTTTAGAAATCAATAACGTTACTCAAAATTGTGAGTTATCATGGAAATAAAATAAGTTCAGTTACCTGTGTTTTGATTGTTGACAAATAAAATAGCTTGTTGACAATTGTTCAAACGAAAATCGTGCTAATGTTAGCTCGGTCGGAGAAAACTAAAATCCAGACTCACCAGTTGAAATTCTGAAAACTTACGAAAAGTCACTGTGGCTTGAACGCGACACGTCTTCGTCAAAAGAGCCAATTCTTCGGAAACTGGGAGGGGAAACACACTTCAACAGGACATAAAGCATGTGGCTTCACAAAAGTGACACATTTGAGTGTTGCCAACTCGTGTTAGTTTGCATGGCCATGAAAAAAAGTTGGACGCCTCGTATTGGTGACGTCACATCGGAGGGTTTGTACTTTGATGCCGCGTTCACATCAACTGGGAACTTGAAAATCTCCGAATTCCGACGTTCACGACAAAATGGGAACTCCGGGAGAAAAGAAGAAAAAAAATATCTTCGACAAGGGAAAATCTTTTCAAACCGTCGTCCAATTCTAAATCGGGAACTCACTGACGTCACGATTGCACGTCGTATGTTTCCGAGTTCCCCAGTTTTCCAGAAAGCACTATGAGCTTGAGAACATGCAGAGAAGGCATTGCCAGATGCGTCACTATAACCCAGAAAGTTAAACTACACTGGAAGCCACATTTGAAATGGAATACATGTGAAGACGTGGATAAAATCGCATTTAAATGTACTTTCGGGAAGGTTTGTGGCCACCATTCATTTAATACAATTAAATATCTACATCAGACGCTATTGGGAGCTATTTCATAGTTTCCCCCCATTTCAATCTTATAGTGACCCTGGTTTGGCGTTACTATTATAGGAGGAGCAGACCATCCGATATGCCCATAAATATTATATGAAACCTGGAATAAAAATGTTTAGAGGACCAGTGTTTCTATAGAGAAACAAACCTCACATCTGTGCAGTTTGCAAGCAATGTTGTTAGACTCCATTGTATCGTTGTTTCTTCTTTAGAGAACACTGGTGAGCAACAACATCATTTTACTTCACCGCAACAACAACAACAAAAAACACCTTGCTACATGTATTCAATATACACCATTTCAAATCTGACTCCCGGTGCGGTTTTACTTCCGGGCTACTATGACGCAGGTGGCAGTTCCTTGTCAATATGTCGCGAGGTGCTGACGGCTCTCTCTGTGATTTAATGGTGTCTGCTTCCCCCTAGCGGTTAATATAATACACTACAGATTGGTATTTTCTTTGACCAGCAGGCGGTGATAAAGTGCTATGTTACTTTCTCTAACGATCGGTACCAAAGATTATAACGCGATATGCACCAGAGGAGGCTGGTGGGAGAAGCTATAGGAGGAAGTGCTCACTGGATGGTACTTAATGTGTTCTGGATTTACAAAGAAACAGGATGCTCATAATGTGTTCTGGATTTACAAATAAACAGGATGCTCATAATGTGTTCTGGATTTACAAATAAACAGGATGCTCATAATGTGTTCTGGATTTACAGATAAACAGGATGCTCATAATGTGTTCTGGATTTACAAAGAAACAGGATGCTCATAATGTGTTCTGGATTTACAGATAAACAGGATGCTCATAATGTGTTCTGGATTTACAAATCAACAGGATGCTCATAATGTGTTCTGGATTTACAAATAAACAGGATGCTCATAATGTGTTCTGGATTTACAAATAAACAGGATGCTCTTAATGTGTTCTGGATTTACAAATCAACAGGATGCTCATAATGTGTTCTGGATTTACAAAGAAAGAAATACGGATGATATTCATATCCCCTAAACAATTGATTAATGTCGATCATACTAATGAAACCATAGCCAGAGTTCAGGTTTTGCTAATTAAAATGTTTTTTTGGGGGGGGGGGGGGGTCTACAGACTACAGCTCTGTTATTGCCCACATATACGATCGCTAATTACTCCCTAATACAACATTCAGGTGATGCAGGAAAAGGAAAATACTTGAGAATTGTATTTAAAATAAATCATAAATAATAATAAAAAAACACAAAAACCTTAGATATGATTTATTTAAGACTTTTTCTGTATTTGATTTGACACATCACAACATAGCTGGCTCTATAGCTGGTTCTATAGCTGGTTCTATAGCTGGTTCTATAGCTGCTTCTATAGCTGACTCTATAGCTGGTTCTATAGCTGGTTCTATAGCTGACTCTATAGCTGGCTCTATAGCTGGTTCTATAGTTGGTTCTATAGATTGTCCTGAGATAGAGCACCAACACCTGAGATAGAGACTACGACATGCCCCAGAGCACCAACACCTGAGACAGAGACTATGACATGCCCCAGAGCACCAATACCTGAGATAGAGACTACGACATGCCCCAGTGCACCAACACCTGAGATAGAGACACCTGAGATAGAGACTACGACATGCCCCAGAGCACCAACACCTGAGACAGAGACTATGACATGCCCCAGAGCACCAATACCTGAGATAGAGACTACGACATGCCCCAGAGCACCAACACCTGAGACAGAGACTATGACATGCCCCAGAGCACCAACACCTGAGATAGAGACTACGACACACCCAAGAGCACCAACACCTGAGATAGAGACTACGACACACCCAAGAGCACCAACACCTGAGATAGAGACTACGACACACCACAGAGCACCATCACCTGAGATAGAGACTACGACATGCCACAGAGCACCAACACCTGAGATAGAGACTACGACACACCACAGAGCACCATCACCTGAGATAGAGACTACGACATGCCACAGAGCACCAACACCTGAGATAGAGACACCTGAGACAGAGACTACGACACGCCCCAGAGCACCATCACCTGAGATAGAGACTACGACATGCCACAGAGCACCATCACCTGAGATAGAGACTACGACATGCCACAGAGCACCAACACCTGAGATAGCGACACCTGGGACAGAGACTACGACACACCACAGAGCACCATCACCTGAGATAGAGACTACGACATGCCACAGAGCACCAACACCTGAGATAGAGACTATGAGACACCACAGAGCACCATCACCTGAGATAGAGACTACGACATGCCACAGAGCACCAACACCTGAGATAGAGACTACGACACACCACAGAGCACCAACACCTGAGATAGAGACTACGACACACCACAGAGCACCAACACCTGAGACAGAGACTACGACACGCCCCAGAGCACCAACACCTGAGATAGAGACACCTGAGACAGAGACTATGACATGCCCCAGAGCACCAACACCTGAGATAGAGACACCTGAGATAGAGGCTACGACATGCCCCAGAGCACCAACACCTGAGATAGAGACTACGACATGCCGCAGAGCACCAACACCTGAGATAGAGACTACGACATGCCCCAGAGCACCAACACCTGAGATAGAGACTACGACATGCCACAGAACACCAACACCTGAGATAGAGACTACGACATGCCACAGAACACCAACACCTGAGATAGAGACTACGACATGCCCCAGAGCACCAACACCTGAGATAGAGACAATGACACGCTGCAGAGCACCAACACCTGAGATAGAGACAATGACACGCTGCAGAGCACCAACACCTGAGATAGAGACTACGACATGCCACAGAGAACCAACACCTGAGATAGAGACTACGACATGCCACAGAGCACCAACACCTGAGACAGAGACTACGACATGCCACAGAGCACCAACACCTGAGATAGAGACACCTGAGATAGAGGCTACGACATGCCCAAGAGCACCAACACCTGAGATAGAGACTACGACACACCACAGAGCACCAACACCTGAGATAGAGACACCTGAGATAGAGGCTACGACATGCCCCAGAGCACCAACACCTGAGATAGAGGCTACGACATGCCCCAGAGCACCAACACCTGAGATAGAGACTACGACATGCCCCAGGGCACCAACACCTGAGATAGAGACTACGACATGCCCCATAGCACCAACACCTGAGACAGAGACTACGACATGCCCCAGAACACCAACACCTGAGATAGAGGCTACGACACACCACGGAGCACCAACACCTGAGATAGAGACACCTGAGATAGAGGCTACGACATGCCCCAGAGCACCAACACCTGAGATAGAGGCTACGACACACCACGGAGCACCAACACCTGAGATAGAGACTACGACATGCCCCAGAGCACCAACACCTGAGATAGAGACTACGACACACCACAGAGCACCAACACCTGAGATAGAGACACCTGAGATAGAGGCTACGACATGCCCCAGAACACCAACACCTGAGATAGAGACTACGACACACCACAGAGCACCAACACCTGAGATAGAGACACCTGAGACAGAGACTACGACATGCCCCAGAACACCAACACCTGAGATAGAGACTACGACATGCCCCAGAGCACAAACACCTGAGATAGAGACACCTGAGATAGAGACTACGACATTCCCCAGAGCACCAACACCTGAGATAGAGGCTACGACATGCCACAGAGCACAAACACCTGAGATAGAGACACCTGAGATAGAGGCTACGACATGCCACAGAGCACAAACACCTGAGATAGAGACACCTGAGACAGAGGCTACGACATGCCCCAGAGCACAAACACCTGAGATAGAGACACCTGAGATAGAGACTACGACATGCCCCAGAGCACCAACACCTGAGATAGAGACTACGACATGCCACAGAGCACCAACACTTGAGATAGAGACTACGACATGCCGCAGAGCACCAACACCTGAGATAGAGACTGCTTCCCAAATGGCACCCTGCCCCCTATATAGCCTAGTGCACTACCAGGGCCCATAGGGCTCTGGTCAAAAGTAATGCTACGCACAGTGCACGGTATGGGAGGAACCTGTCAGCTTTTTAATTAACAGTCATTTCCTGTGTCTTCACAGCCTGCTGCAGGCCTCACCCAAACCGTCAATCAGAGCAGGGGGGGGGGGGGGGGGGGGAGAACGATCGGGGAGCAAGGAAGCAAATGGAACGCCTGAGAAGAAGAACAGAGAAATATATAGCAGGGAATGAAATAGAACGACTGAGGAGAAGAACAGAGAAACAATGTCATGCTGAAGTTTCTCCTGGTAGACATTTATCTAAATAGAGTGTCTTAATGAACGTGCCTGCTGCCCTTATTATTCTTAATACTAAAATAATAACTCATACTGAAAGACAGAGGAGGTCAGTTTTAACAGAGCTCCAGGGGACTGTCTCAGTCTCAGGTCAGTTTTAACAGAGCTCCAGGGGACTGTCTCAGTCTCAGGTCAGTCTTAATAGAGCTCCAGGGGACTGTCTCAGTCTCAGGTCAGTTTTAACAGAGCTCCAGGGGACTGTCTCTGTCTCAGGTCAGTTTTAACAGAGCTCCAGGGGACTGTCTCAGTCTCAGGTCAGTTTTAACAGAGCTCCAGGGGACTGTCTCAGTCTCAGGCCAGTTTTAACAGAGCTCCAGGGGACTGTCTCTGTCTCAGGTCAGTTTTAACAGAGCTCCAGGGGACTGTCTCAGTCTCAGGTCAGTTTTAACAGAGCTCCAGGGGACTGTCTCTGTCTCAGGTCAGTTTTAACAGAGCTCCAGGGGACTGTCTCTGTCTCAGGTCAGTTTTAACAGAGCTCCAGGGGACTGTCTCTGTCTCGGGTCAGTTTTAACAGAGCTCCAGGGGACTGTCTCAGTCTCAGGTCAGTTTTAACAGAGCTCCAGGGGACTGTCTCTGTCTCAGGTCAGTTTTAACAGAGCTCCAGGGGACTGTCTCAGTCTCAGGTCAGTTTTAACAGAGCTCCAGGGGACTGTCTCTGTCTCAGATCAGTTTTAACAGAGCTCCAGGGGACTGTCTCAGTCTCAGGTCAGTTTTAACAGAGCTCCAGGGGACTGTCTCTGTCTCAGGTCAGTTTTAACAGAGCTCCAGGGGACTGTCTCAGTCTCAGGTCAGTTTTAACAGAGCTCCAGGGGACTGTCTCTGTCTCAGGTCAGTTTAAAAAGAGCTCCAGGGGACTGTCTCAGTCTCAGATCAGTTTAACAGAGCTCCAGGGGACTGTCTCAGTCTCAGGTCAGTTTTAACAGAGCTCCAGGGGACTGTCTAACCTCTTTCTAATAATCTCTCTCTGATAACCTCTTTCTGATAACCTCTGATAACCTCTCTCTGATAACCTCTAATAATCTCTCTCTGATAACCTCTCTCTGATAACCTCTAATAATCTCTCTCTGATAACCTCTCTCTGATAACATTTCTCTGATAACCTCTAATAATCTCTCTCTGATAACCTCTCTCTGATAACCTCTCTCTAATAACCTCTCTCTGATAACCTCTAATAACCTATCTCTGATAATCTCTCTCTGATAACCTCTCTCTGATAATCTCTCTCTAATAATCTCTCTCTAATAACCTCTCTCTGATAACCTCTGATAATCTCTCTCGGATAACCTCTCTCTGATAATCTCTGATAATTTATCTTTGATAATCCCTCTCTAATAATCTCTCTCTAATAACCTCTCTCTGATAACCTCTCTCTGATAACCTCTCTCTGATAATCCGTCTCTAATAATCTCTCTCTAATAACCTCTCTCTGATAACCTCTCTCTGATAACCTCTAATAACCTCTCTCTGATAACCTCTCTTTAATAATCTCTCTCCAATAATCTATCTCTAATAACCTCTCTCTAAAAACCTCTCTCTGATAACCTCTGATAACCTCTTTCTGATAATCTCTCTCTGATAACCTCTGATAATCTCTCTCTGATAATCTCTCTCTGATAACCTCTGATAATCTCTCTCTGATAACCTCTCTCTTATAACCTGTTGAAACCGAACAGTGGTTCTCTGGGATCTGATTGATTTCATGACTCTTACGTTCATTTAAATGGTAGCAGCACAGAGACATGACTCTTATGTCTTATGTTCATTTAAATGGTAGCACAGAGACATGACTCCTACGTTCATTTAAATGGTAGCAGCACAGAGACATGACTCTTATGTTCATTTAAATGGTAGCAGCACAGAGACATGACTCTTATGTTAATTTAAATGGTAGCAAAGAGACATGACTCTTATGTTCATTTAAATGGTAGCAGCACAGAGACATGACTCTTACGTTCATTTAAATGGTAGCAGCACAGAGACATGACTCTTATGTTCATTTAAATGGTAGCACAGAGACATGACTCCTATGTTCATTTAAATGGTAGCACAGAGACATGACTCCTATGTTCATTTAAATGGTAGCACAGAGACATGACTCTTATGTTCATTTAAATGGTAGCACAGAGACATGACTCCTACGTTCATTTAAATGGTAGCACAGAGACATGACTCCTACGTTCATTTAAATGGTAGCACAGAGACATGACTCCTACGTTCATTTAAATGGTAGCAGCACAGAGACATGACTCTTATGTTCATTTAAATGGTAGCAGCACAGAGACATGACTCCTACGTTCATTTAAATGGTAGCACAGAGACATGACTCCTACGTTCATTTAAATGGTAGCACAGAGACATGACTCCTACGTTCATTTAAATGGTAGCACAGAGACATGACTCTTATGTTCATTTAAATGGTAGCAGCACAGAGACATGACTCCTACGTTCATTTAAATGGTAGCAGCACAGAGACATGACTCTTATGTTCATTTAAATGGTAGCACAGAGACATGACTCCTACGTTCATTTAAATGGTAGCACAGAGACATGACTCTTATGTTCATTTAAATGGTAGCAGCACAGAGACATGACTCCTACGTTCATTTAAATGGTAGCAGCACAGAGACATGACTCCTACGTTCATTTAAATGGTAGCAGCACAGAGACATGACTCCTACGTTCATTTAAATGGTAGCACAGAGACATGACTCCTACGTTCATTTAAATGGTAGCAGCACAGAGACATGACTCCTACGTTCATTTAAATGGTAGCAGCACAGAGACATGACTCCTACGTTCATTTAAATGGTAGCAGCACAGAGACATGACTCCTACGTTCATTTAAATGGTAGCACAGAGACATGACTCCTACGTTCATTTAAATGGTAGCACAGAGACATGACTCTTATGTTCATTTAAATGGTAGCACAGAGACATGACTCCTACGTTCATTTAAATGGTAGCAGCACAGAGACATGACTCCTACGTTCATTTAAATGGTAGCAGCACAGAGACATGACTCCTACGTTCATTTAAATGGTAGCACAGAGACATGACTCCTACGTTCATTTAAATGGTAGCAGCACAGAGACATGACTCCTACGTTCATTTAAATGGTAGCAGCACAGAGACATGACTCCTACGTTCATTTAAATGGTAGCAACACAGAGACATGACTCCTACGTTCATTTAAATGGTAGCAGCACAGAGACATGACTCCTACGTTCATTTAAATGGTAGCAGCACAGAGACATGACTCCTACGTTCATTTAAATGGTAGCAGCACAGAGACATGACTCCTACGTTCATTTAAATGGTAGCACAGAGACATGACTCCTACGTTCATTTAAATGGTAGCAGCACAGAGACATGACTCCTACGTTCATTTAAATGGTAGCACAGAGACATGACTCCTACGTTCATTTAAATGGTAGCAGCACAGAGACATGACTCCTACGTTCATTTAAATGGTAGTAGCACAGAGACATGACTCTTATGTTCATTTAAATGGTAGCAGCACAGAGACATGACTCCTACGTTCATTTAAATGGTAGCACAGAGACATGACTCTTATGTTCATTTAAATGGTAGCAGCACAGAGACATGACTCCTACGTTCATTTAAATGGTAGCAGCACAGAGACATGACTCCTACGTTCATTTAAATGGTAGCAGCACAGAGACATGACTCCTACGTTCATTTAAATGGTAGCAGCACAGAGACATGACTCTCACGTTCATTTAAATGGTAGCAGCACAGAGACATGACTCCTACGTTCATTTAAATGGTAGCAGCACAGAGACATGACTCCTACGTTCATTTAAATGGTAGCAGCACAGAGACATGACTCCTACGTTCATTTAAATGGTAGCAGCACAGAGACATGACTCCTACGTTCATTTAAATGGTAGCAGCACAGAGACATGACTCCTACGTTCATTTAAATGGTAGCACAGAGACATGACTCCTACGTTCATTTAAATGGTAGCACAGAGACATGACTCTTATGTTCATTTAAATGGTAGCAGCACAGAGACATGACTCCTACGTTCATTTAAATGGTAGCAGCACAGAGACATGACTCTTATGTTCATTTAAATGGTAGCAGCACAGAGACATGACTCCTACGTTCATTTAAATGGTAGCACAGAGACATGACTCTTATGTTCATTTAAATGGTAGCAGCACAGAGACATGACTCCTACGTTCATTTAAATGGTAGCACAGAGACATGACTCCTACGTTCATTTAAATGGTAGCACAGAGACATGACTCTTATGTTCATTTAAATGGTAGCAGCACAGAGACATGACTCCTACGTTCATTTAAATGGTAGCAGCACAGAGACATGACTCTTATGTTCATTTAAATGGTAGCAGCACAGAGACATGACTCCTACGTTCATTTAAATGGTAGCACAGAGACATGACTCTTACGTTCATTTAAATGGTAGCAGCACAGAGACATGACTCCTACGTTCATTTAAATGGTAGCAGCACAGAGACATGACTCCTACGTTCATTTAAATGGTAGCAGCACAGAGACATGACTCCTACGTTCATTTAAATGGTAGCAGCACAGAGACATGACTCCTACGTTCATTTAAATGGTAGCACAGAGACATGACTCCTACGTTCATTTAAATGGTAGCACAGAGACATGACTCTTATGTTCATTTAAATGGTAGCACAGAGACATGACTCCTACGTTCATTTAAATGGTAGCAGCACAGAGACATGACTCCTACGTTCATTTAAATGGTAGCAGCACAGAGACATGACTCCTACGATTTAAATGGTAGCATGACTCCTACGTTCATTTAAATGGTAGCAGCACAGAGACATGACTCCTACGTTCATTTAAATGGTAGCAGCACAGAGACATGACTCCTACGTTCATTTAAATGGTAGCAGCACAGAGACATGACTCCTACGTTCATTTAAATGGTAGCAGCACAGAGACATGACTCCTACGTTCATTTAAATGGTAGCAGCACAGAGACATGACTCCTACGTTCATTTAAATGGTAGCAGCACAGAGACATGACTCCTACGTTCATTTAAATGGTAGCAGCACAGAGACATGACTCCTACGTTCATTTAAATGGTAGCAGCACAGAGACATGACTCCTACGTTCATTTAAATGGTAGCAGCACAGAGACATGACATTCATTTAAATGGTAGCACAGAGACATGACTCCTACGTTCATTTAAATGGTAGCAGCACAGAGACATGACTCCTACGTTCATTTAAATGGTAGCAGCACAGAGACATGACTCTTACGTTCATTTAAATGGTAGCAGCACAGAGACATGACTCCTACGTTCATTTAAATGGTAGCACAGAGACATGACTCTTACGTTCATTTAAATGGTAGCAGCACAGAGACATGACTCCTACGTTCATTTAAATGGTAGCAGCACAGAGACATGACTCCTACGTTCATTTAAATGGTAGCAGCACAGAGACATGACTCCTACGTTCATTTAAATGGTAGCAGCACAGAGACATGACTCCTACGTTCATTTAAATGGTAGCAGCACAGAGACATGACTCCTACGTTCATTTAAATGGTAGCAGCACAGAGACATGACTCCTACGTTCATTTAAATGGTAGCAGCACAGAGACATGACTCCTACGTTCATTTAAATGGTAGCAGCACAGAGACATGACTCCTACGTTCATTTAAATGGTAGCAGCACAGAGACATGACTCCTACGTTCATTTAAATGGTAACACAGAGACATGACTCCTACGTTCATTTAAATGGTAGCACAGAGACATGACTCCTACGTTCATTTAAATGGTAGCAGCACAGAGACATGACTCCTACGTTCATTTAAATGGTAGCAGCACAGAGACATGACTCCTACGTTCATTTAAATGGTAGCAGCACAGAGACATGACTCCTACGTTCATTTAAATGGTAGCACAGAGACATGACTCCTACGTTCATTTAAATGGTAGCAGCACAGAGACATGACTCCTACGTTCATTTAAATGGTAGCAGCACAGAGACATGACTCCTACGTTCATTTAAATGGTAGCACAGAGACATGACTCCTACGTTCATTTAAATGGTAGTAGCACAGAGACATGACTCCTACGTTCATTTAAATGGTAGCAGCACAGAGACATGACTCTCACGTTCATTTAAATGGTAGCACAGAGACATGACTCTTACGTTCATTTAAATGGTAGTAGCACAGAGACATGACTCCTACGTTCATTTAAATGGTAGCAGCAGAGACACATGACTCTCAAGTTCATTTAAATGGTAGCACAGAGACATGACTCCTACGTTCATTTAAATGGTAGCAGCACAGAGACATGACTCCTACGTTCATTTAAATGGTAGCAGCACAGAGACATGACTCCTACGTTCATTTAAATGGTAGCACAGAGACATGACTCCTACGTTCATTTAAATGGTAGCACAGAGACATGACTCCTACGTTCATTTAAATGGCAGCAGCACAGAGACATGACTCTTATGTTCATTTAAATGGTAGCACAGAGACATGACTCCTACGTTCATTTAAATGGCAGCAGCACAGAGACATGACTCTTATGTTCATTTAAATGGTAGCAGCACAGAGACATGACTCCTATGTTCATTTAAATGGTAGCACAGAGACATGACTCCTACGTTCATTTAAATGGTAGCACAGAGACATGACTCCTACGTTCATTTAAATGGTAGCAGCACAGAGACATGACTCCTACGTTCATTTAAATGGTAGCAGCACAGAGACATGACTCCTACGTTCATTTAAATGGCAGCACAGAGACATGACTCCTACGTTCATTTAAATGGTAGCACAGAGACATGACTCCTATGTTCATTTAAATGGTAGCAGCACAGAGACATGACTCCACCGTATATAAACGGTTCATGTTCTAATGACGTTGTTAACCTGTTTATTACAGCAATAAGGCACCTCGGGGGTTTGGGGTATATGGGTCATATGTCACACCCACCTAAGGCCTTATTAATAAATACGTGTGGAAAATAAATAGGTTTTCATTTTCCCTTAAAAGCACAGAATTTATTCTATGTGGATTAGATTTTACATTTGGTGAAATAATGACCACAATAACACCGGCATTGTGTGACATCACTCTGTGGGTAAAATGCTGTCCTTCACACACTTCTGTCCACATTATGCAGCGTCCCCTCCCTCCTCTCCTCTCCTCTCCTCTCCTCTCCTCTCCTCTCCTCTCCTCTCTTCTCTTCTCTTCTCTTCTCTTCTCTTCTCTTCTCTTCTCTTCTTTTCTCTTCTCTCCTCTCCTCTCCTCTCCTCTCCTCTCCTCTCCTCTCCTCAGCACCATTTAATCCGAATGCAGCAGAGAGGAAGCGTTGACATCAACCCAAACTTTGACGGGCCTGTGAGGATTGCCAATTAATTCCATTCTACCAGCCAGCCAATTAGTGATTCTGTGTTTACTTTAGAGTTGTTGAACACACTGATCAGGGGGAAGCCAGGGGGGGTGGGGGGGTGACAGGGGGGAGGGGGGGCTAGGGGAGGTTGGGAGGAGGCTGGACATGACTGGGGGGACAGGGGGAGGTTTGGGGAGTCAAGGGGAGAGAGGGGGGACATGGGGAGGTTGGGAGGAGGCCTGAGAGAGAAAGGGGGAGACTAGGTTAATGAATAATTCCTCCTAAAGACGTTGGGAACCTCGATTTCCTCTCTCCTCTACTGTAGCACAGGAAGAGGAAGTGAGAGGAGGTGTTTAACGTGGGGAAGGCAGGTATTTTTCACCCCATATTAAACAGCAGCAGCACCGTGACTCAGGTGTCATAGTCTAATAGGTCCTCTGGGACAGGTGGTGCGAGCAGAACAGGAAATGATGCTGCTTCTACACAATACAGTATCAACACTACTGACACCTTCCTCTCAGCGCTGAGCTGAGACACTACGGTGCTGTGCAGAGGCGAAGACAAGTGGAATATTACTGGAAACAATTACAGTTCTACCTGAGACCAGTTGTTTTGCTTACTTACCAAAGTTACGGAGTGTGTGTGTGTGTGTGTGTGTGTGTGTGTGTGTGTGTGTGTGTGTGTGTGTGTGTGTGTGTGTGTGTGTGTGTGTGTGTGTGTGTGTGTGTGTGTGTGTGTGTGTGTGTGTGTGTGTGTGTGTGTGTGTGTGTGTGTGTGTGTGTGTGTGTGTGTGTATGTGTGTGTGTGTGTGTGTGTGTGATGTGTGTGTGTGTGTGTGTGTGTGTGTGTGTGTATGTGTGTGTGTGTGTGTGTGTGTGTGTGTGTGTGTGTGTGTGTGTGTGTGTGTGTGTGTGTGGTTTATGAATAAACACAGTATAGATTTAATAATAATCTGTTATCGCCAACTAGAAATATGTTTATTCATTATTTCCAAACAAAATTAAATAATACCTTTTTTTTTTTTTTAAATATACTTGACTGAAATGAAATGTTACTTTGAATTTAACTTTTTAACCATTTAACTTTCCGTCTTTAAGTCTATTATAGAAATGGAGACGTGTACTAAACAGTTCAACTCAACTAGCGATATGAGTCAATGAGTAACACACACTGTCAAAGTCATCTGCCTTTTACCATCCTTTTATTCTCCATGTTGGTGAGGTCGGGGTGTGACTAGGGTGGGTTATCTAGGTTATTATATATCTATGTTTGGCCTGGTATGGTTCCCAATCAGAGGCAGCTGTTTATCGTTGTCTCTGATTGGGGGGGGGGGGGGGGGGGGTCATATTTAGGCAGCCCTTTTCCCACTGGGTTTTTGTGGGGTCTTGTTTGTTTGTGTGGAGTTGCCAGTGAGCACTGCATTTGACTTCACGTTTAGTTTTGGTTCTGTATTTGTTTTAGTGAGTTTCTTTAATTAAACATGTGGAACTCTACACACGCTGCGCCTTGGTCTGTTAATTCTACAAACGACCGTGACAGTTATTAATATATAAAGAACAAACTCCTACCAGCGAAGCTAAATCACAGCCTGACAACTGACCTGTTTTTTATTATTAACTTTTAAACAATTCATTTAAAAGTATTTCTGTTTAAGTCATTTTGCTCTTACTAAAGTAAAAGCCTTAAAATACAACTGGTGATATTGTAGATTGGTTCCCATAGAAATGCCTTTCATTCCACTTAAATTAACAGACTTATTTGCATTAAATAACGGAAAAAAATTCATGTTTTGAGGGGGAAAAATGATGCGAAAATTGCGATTGAAATATAATTAGTAAATTAGTAGATGACAACGTTCTGAGCAGCTGTTCTAAGGCCTCATAAAAACAATGAACCTGGTAGAGAGAATGACCTTTAATACCCAATAACTAACTGGGTAAACAATGAACCTGGTAGTGAGAATGACCTTTAATACCCAATAACTGGGTATGCAAACAGCTTGAGGTGAATAAAGAGGTCAACTGAAATCCGTACTGTAGACACTGAACACATTGAGAACAAAGAGGTCAACTGAAATCCGTACTGTAGACACTGAACACATTGAAAATGAAGAGGTCAACTGAAATCCGTACTGTAGACACTGAACACACGAGAATAAAGATGTCATCTGAAATCCGTACCGTAGACACTGAACACACGAGAATAAAGAGGTCAACTGAAATCCGTACCGTAGACACTGAACACACGAGAATAAAGAGGTCAACTGAAATCCGTACCGTAGACACTGAACACATTGAGAATAAAGAGGTCAACTGAAATCCGTACCGTAGACACTGAACACACGAGAATAAAGAGGTCAAGACACTGAACACACGAGAATGAAATCCGTACCGTAGACACTGAACACACAAGAATAAAGAGGTCAACTGAAATCCGTACCGTAGACACTGAACACACGAGAATAAAGAGGTCAACTGAAATCCGTACCGTAGACACTGAACACACGAGAATAAAGAGGTCAACTGAAATCCGTACCGTAGACACTGAACACACGAGAATAAAGAGGTCAACTGAAGTCCGTACCGTAGACACTGAACACACGAGAATAAAGAATAAAGAGGTCAACTGAAATCCGTACCGTAGACACTGAACACACGAGAATAAAGAGGTCAACTGAAATCCGTACCGTAGACACTGAACACACGAGAATAAAGAGGTCAACTGAAATCCGTACCGTAGACACTGAACACACGAGAATAAAGAGGTCAACTGAAATCTGTACTGTAGACACTGAACACACGAGAATAAAGAGGTCAACTGAAATCCGTACTGTAGACACTGAACACATTGAGGATAAAGAGGTCAACTGAAATCCGTACTGTAGACACTGAACACACGAGAATAAAGAGGTCAACTGAAATCCGTACTGTAGACACTGAACACATTGAGGATAAAGAGGTCAACTGAAATCAGTACCGTAGACACTGAACACACGAGAATAAAGAGGTCAACTGAAATCCATTCTGTAGAGCGGTTGTATGGTCTGCAGAGCCCAGGGTATTGGAGAATGTGTTGTATGGTCTACAGAGCCCAGGGTATTGGAGAATGTGTTGCCCGGCCTACAGAGCCCAGGGTATTGGAGAATGTGTTGTATGGTCTGCAGAGCCCAGGGTATTGGAGAATGTGTTGTATGGTCTGCAGAGCCCAGGGTATTGGAGAATGTGTTGTATGGTCTACAGAGCCCAGGGTATTGGAGAATGTGTTGTATGGTCTGCAGAGCCCAGGGTATTGGAGAATGTGTTGTATGGTCTACAGAGCCCAGGGTATTGGAGAATGTGTTGTATGGTCTACAGAGCCCAGGGTATTGGAGAATGTGTTGTATGGTCTGCAGAGCCCAGGGTATTGGAGAATGTGTTGTATGGTCTGCAGAGCCCAGGGTATTGGAGAATGTGTTGTATGGTCTACAGAGCCCAGGGTATTGGAGAATGTGTTGTATGGTCTGCAGAGCCCAGGGTATTGGAGAATGTGTTGTATGGTCTACAGAGCCCAGGGTATTGGAGAATGTGTTGTATGGTCTACAGAGCCCAGGGTATTGGAGAATGTGTTGTATGGTCTGCAGAGCCCAGGGTATTGGAGAATGTGTTGTATGGTCTACAGAGCCCAGGGTATTGGAGAATGTGTTGTATGGTCTACAGCCTAATATAACAGTGATGAAGTCATTAATTCAGCTGATTAAGTTGGCCTTTGGGTTAAAGAAGAATCTTATCCATCTCCCTTTGAGATGTAACAGGGGGAGCAGAGGAGAGGGAACAGCCAGCTAATTAGCACAGACAAGCAGGGGGGGGAGGAGGAGAGGGAACAGCCAGCTAATTAGCACAGACAAGCAGGGGGGGGGGGGGGGGGGGTGGGGGGGGGGGGGGGGGCAGAAAGGTGGTTTGACTGAACTATTAATGAGGCATGTTTGCCATCATGCTGCCTGCCAGGCGAGACGTTCCTTCTCTCAGAGGCGAGGCGAAGCGAAGCTACCTTTGAGCCAAAGCAACGCTACTTAATGATGTGAGACTGGAGAGAGAGAGAGAGAGAGAGGGGAGAAGTTTAGGGTGAGATGTCAGTTTCCTTTCTGACTAATGAGCTTGTTGTTGGATGCAAAGAAAGAAAGAAAGAAAGAAAGAGAGAGTGAAGAGTAGGAAGTAAACAGGTTTGGTTCTGGCCCCGTCTTCCTCCGAGCAAGATGCTGCTGTGGTACATCAATGACTTGGTAAACATCAGAGGGCAGGAATGGCTTTGTAGCGTTTCTAAGAGAATAACATCTCCTGGCATTATCTCGTCTGATTTCCTCTCAGAGCACCACTGTTGTAGGTAGGTCAGAGAATATTAAAACATTTCCCCTGATACAGTATGTAGGTAGGTCAGAGAATATTAAAACATTACCCCTGATACAGTATGTAGGTAGGTCAGAGAATATTAAAACATTTCCCCTGATACAGTATGTAGGTAGGTCAGAGAATATTAAAACATTTCCCCTGATACAGTATGTAGGTAGGTCAGAGAATATTAAAACATTTCCCCTGATACAGTATGTAGGTAGGTCAGAGAATATTAAAACATTTCCCCTGATACAGTATGTAGGTAGGTCAGAGAATATTAAAACATTTCCCCTGACACAGTATGTAGGTAGGTCAGAGAATATTAAAACATTTCCCCTGACACAGTATGTAGGTAGGTCAGAGAATATTAAAACATTTCCCCTGATACAGTATGTAGGTAGGTCAGAGAATATTAAAACATTTCCCCTGATACAGTATGTAGGTAGGTCAGAGAATATTAAAACATTTCCCCTGATACAGTATGTAGGTAGGTCAGAGAATATTAAAACATTTCCCCTGACACAGTATGTAGGTAGGTCAGAGAATATTAAAACATTTCCCCTGATACAGTATGTAGGTAGGTCAGAGAATATTAAAACATTTCCCCTGATACAGTATGTAGGTAGGTCAGAGAATATTAAAACATTTCCCCTGATACAGTATGTAGGTAGGTCAGAGAATATTAAAACATTTCCCCTGATACAGTATGTAGGTAGGTCAGAGAATATTAAAACATTTCCCCTGATACAGTACTGTATCTAAGGGATGTCTGAATACCTCTCCCTGGCACAGTACTGTATCTAAGGGATGGTCTGAGTACCTCTCTCTGACACAGTACTGTATCTAGGGGTGGTCTGAGTACCTCTCCCTGCCACAGTACTCTATCTAGGGTGGTCTGAGTACCTCTCCCTGACACAGTACTCTATCTAGGGGTGGTCTGAGTACCTCTCCCTGACACAGTACTGTATCTAGGGGTGGTCTGAATACCTCTCCCTGACACAGTACTGTATCTAGGGTGGTCTGAGTACCCTCCCTGACACAGTACTGTATCTAGGGGCGGTCTGAGTACCTCTCCCTGACACAGTACTGTATCTAGGGGTGGTCTGAGTACCTCTCCCTGGCACAGTACTGTATCTAGGGGTGGTCTGAATACCTCTCCCTGGCACAGTACTGTATCTAGGGGTGGTCTGAGTACCCTCCCTGACACAGTACTGTATCTAGGGGTGGTCTGAGTACCTCTCCCTGACACAGTACTGTATCTAGGGGTGGTCTGAGTACCTCTCCCTGACACAGTACTGTATCTAGGGTGTTCTGAGTACCTCTCCCTGACACAGTACTGTATCTAGGGGCGGTCTGAGTACCTCTCCCTGACACAGTACTGTATCTAGGGGTTGTCTGAGTACCTCTCCCTGACACAGTACTGTATCTAGGGTGGTCTGAATACCTCTCCCTGACACAGTACTGTATCTAGGGGAGGTCTGAATACCTCTCCCTGACACATTACTGTATCTAGGAGTGGTCTGAGTACCTCTCCCTGACACAGTACTGTATCTAGGGGTGGTCTGAGTACCTCTCCCTGACACAGTACTGTATCTAGGGGTGGTCTGAATACCTCTCTCTGAATATTCAGGGTATTCCCTGAACACCTCTCCTCCCTACCCACCAGAGCTTCTCTCATAATCTGCTCTCGAGGGACACACTGACCTCTGCATGACTTCCATTCAGCCTGGATTGTCTGGTTTGGTGTAAATCTAGCAGAATAACAGGCAGGAAGTGTGTGATGGAGGCAAGAGTCAAGCTCTTCTGAGAAGGACTAGAATACGCAGATGGAGAATTTAATGAAGAATCGGCACAGAAACATTTTGATAATGAAGTCTTTAAAGTTAGCTATAGATTATGGGCTCTGGGTTTGGGCTATTATTTTAACATGACCTATATCACAATGAATTTATATGTTGATGAGATGTTTTTACTGTGGTTGATAATATATAGTAGAAGGTTGTAGAAGCCTGGGAGAGATGGGTTGTTTATCAGGGTAGTACTATCAGGACTTCACTTCTGTTACATTACCCCTGTAATCAAATCATTGATGGAGAAGTTTGTCCATAAATAAGACTGTCAATTTAGAGAGAGAGATAGATATATACAGTATATATATATAGAGAGAGATATAGATGTATATATATATAGAGAGAGCGATATAGATATATATAGTATATATATAGAGAGAGAGATATAGATATTTAAAGTATATATATATATATATATATAGAGAGAGAGAGAGAGTGATATATACAGTATATATATATATATATATATATATATATATATATATATATATATATATATATATATATATAGTGGGGGGGGGGGGGGGGGGGGGTATTTAGTCAGCTACCAATTGTGCAAGTTCTCCCACTTAAAAAGATGAGACCTGTAATTTTCCTGTAATTTTCATCATAGGTACACTTCAACTATGACAGACAAAATGAGAAAAAAATTTCAGAAAATCACATTGTAGGATTTGTAATGAATTTATTTGCAAATTATGGTGGAAAATAAGTATTTGGTCAATAACAAAAGTTTATATGAATACTTTGTTATATACCCTTTGTTGGCAATGACAGAGGTCAAACGTTTTCTGTAAGTCTTCACAAGATTTTCACACACTGTTGCTGGTATTTTGGCCCATTCCTCCATGCAAATCTCCTCTAGAGTAGTGATGTTTTGGGGCTGTTGCTGGGCAACACAGACTTTCAACTCCCTCCAAAGATTTTCTATGGGGTTGAGATCTGGAGACTGGCTAGGCCACTCCAGGACCTTGAAATGCTTCTTACGAAGCCACTCCTTCGTTGCCCGGGCGGTGTGTTTGGGATCATTGTCATGCTGAAAGACCCAGCCACGTTTCATCTTCAATGCCCTTGCTGATGGAAGGAGGTTTTCACTCAAAATCTCACGATACATGGCCCCATTCATTCTTTCCTTTACACGGATCAGTCGTCCTGGTCCCCTGGCAGAAAAACAGCCCCAAAGCATGATATTTCCTGAGCATGCTTCACAGTAGGTATGGTGTTCTTTGGATGCAACTCAGCATTCTTTGTCCTCCAAACACGACGAGTTGAGTTTTTACCAAAGAGTTCTATTTTGGTTTCATCTGACCATATGACATTCTCCCAATCTTCTTCTGGATCATCCAAATGCTCTCTAGCAAACTTCAGACGGGCCTGGACATGTACTGGCTTAAGCAGGGGGACACGTCTGGCACTGCAGGATTTGAGTCCCTGGCGGCGTAGTGTGTTACTGATGGTAGGCTTTGTTACTTTGGTCCCAGTTCTCTGCAGGTCATCCACTAGGTCCCCCGTGTGGTTCTGTGATTTTTGCTCACCGTTCTAATGATCATTTTGACCCCACGGGTTGAGATCTTGCGTGGAGCCCCAGATCGAGGGAGATTATCAGTGGTCTTATATGTCTTCCATTTCCTAATAATTGCTCCCACAGTTGATTTCTTCAAACCAAGCTGCTTACCTATTGCAGATTCAGTCTTCCCAGCCTGGTGCAGGTCTACAATGTTGTTTCTGGTGTCCTTTGACAGCTCTTTGGTCTTGGCCATAGTGGAGTTTGGAGTGTGACTGTTTGAGGTTGTGGACAGGTGTCTTTTATACTGATAACAAGTTCAAACAGGTGCCATTAATACAGGTAACGAGTGGAGGACAGAGGAGCCTCTTAAAGAAGAAGTTACAGGTCTGTGAGAGCCAGAAATCTTGCTTGTTTGTAGGTGACCAAATACTTATTTTCCACCATAATTTACAAATAAATTCATTAAAAATCTTACAATGTGATTTTCTGGAGTTTTTTTCTCATTTTGTCTGTCATAGTTGAAATGTAAATATGATGAAAATTGCAGGCCTCTCTCATCTTTTTAAGTGGGAGAACTTGCACAATTGGTGGCTGACTAAATACTTTTTTGCCCCACTGTATATATATATATATATATATATATATATATATATATATATATAGAGAGAGATATATACAGAGAGATATATATATATATATATATATATATATATATATATATATATATATATATATATATGTATAGATATAGATAAAGATATAGATATATATACAGTACATATTGCTTTACCTTGGCCAGGTCACAGTTGTAAATGAGAACTTGTTCTCAACTAGCCTACCTGGTTAAATAAAGGTGAAAGATATATAGATATAGACAGTATAGAGAGGGGGGGGGGAGGTGAAAGATATATAGATATAGACAGTATAGAGAGGGGGGGGGGTATTTGAGAAAAGAGATGATCTCTGTAATGGAAGAAGCCCTTCTCGCTCCATCTCTTCAATAACAAACCCCCAGGGGGAGGCTGCCAGACCGCTGCTCAATGAGAGGTCACTGGAGGAAAAGAGACAGGAAGAGGAGGATGGAGACTAAGGGAAGAGGCTGCCAGACCGCTGCTCAATGAGAGGTCACTGGAGGAAAAGAGACAGGAAGAGGAGGATGGAGACTAAGGGAAGAGGCTGCCAGACCGCTGCTCAATGAGAGGTCACTGGAAGAAAAGAGAGAGGAAGAGGAGGATGGAGACTAAGGGAAGAGGCTGCCAGACCGCTGCTCAATGAGAGGTCACTGGAAGAAAAGAGAGAGGAAGAGGAGGATGGAGACTAAGGGAAGGGGCTGACAGACCGCTGCTCTCACTGTTCAATGAGAGGTCACTGGAGGAAAAGAGAGAGGAAGAGGAGGATGGAGACTAAGGGAAGAGGCTGCCAGACCGCTGCTCAATGAGAGGTCACTGGAGGAAAAGAGACAGGAAGAGGAGGATGGAGACTAAGGGAAGAGGCTGCCAGACCGCTGCTCAATGAGAGGTCACTGGAGGAAAAGAGAGAGGAAGAGGAGGATGGAGACTAAGGGAAGAGGCTGCCAGACCACTGTTCAATGAGAGGTCACTGGAAGAAAAGAGAGAGGAAGAGGAGGATGGAGACTAAGGGAAGAGGCTGCCAGACCGCTGCTCAATGAGAGGTCACTGGAGGAAAAGAGAGAGGAAGAGGAGGATGGAGACTAAGGGAAGAGGCTGCCAGACCGCTGCTCAATGAGAGGTCACTGGAGGAAAAGAGACAGGAAGAGGAGGATGGAGACTAAGGGAAGAGGCTGCCAGACCGCTGCTCAATGAGAGGTCACTGGAGGAAAAGAGACAGGAAGAGGAGGATGGAGACTAAGGGAAGAGGCTGCCAGACCGCTGCTCAATGAGAGGTCACTGAAAGAAAAGAGAGAGGAAGAGGAGGATGGAGACTAAGGGAAGAGGCTGCCAGACCGCTGCTCAATGAGAGGTCACTGGAGGAAAAGAGAGAGGAAGAGGAGGATGGAGACTAAGGGAAGAGGCTGCCAGACCGCTGCTCAATGAGAGGTCACTGGAAGAAAAGAGACAGGAAGAGGAGGATGGAGACTAAGGGAAGAGGCTGCCAGACCGCTGCTCTCACTGTTCAATGAGAGGTCACTGGAAGAAAAGAGACAGGAAGAGGAGGATGGAGACTAAGGGAAGAGGCTGCCAGACCGCTGCTCACTGTTCATGAGAGGTCACTGGAGGAAAAGAGAGAGGAAGAGGAGGATGGAGACTAAGGGAAGAGGCTGCCAGACCGCTGCTCAATGAGAGGTCACTGGAGGAAAAGAGAGAGGAAGAGGAGGATGGAGACTAAGGGAAGAGGCTGCCAGACCGCTGCTCAATGAGAGGTCACTGGAGGAAAAGAGTGAGGAAGAGGAGGATGGAGACTAAGGGAAGAGGCTGCCAGACCGCTGCTCAATGAGAGGTCACTGGAGGAAAAGAGAGAGGAAGAGGAGGATGGAGACTAAGGGAAGAGGCTGCCAGACCGCTGCTCAATGAGAGGTCACTGGAGGAAAAGAGAGAGGAAGAGGAGGATGGAGACTAAGGGAAGAGGCTGCCAGACCACTGCTCAATGAGAGGTCACTGGAAGAAAAGAGAGAGGAAGAGAAGGATGGAGACTAAGGGAAGAGGCTGCCAGACCGCTGCTCAATGAGAGGTCACTGGAAGAAAAGAGACAGGAAGAGGAGGATGGAGACTAAGGGAAGAGGCTGCCAGACCGCTGCTCTCACTGTTCAATGAGAGGTCACTGGAAGAAAAGAGACAGGAAGAGGAGGATGGAGACTAAGGGAAGAGGCTGCCAGACCGCTGCTCTCACTGTTCAATGAGAGGTCACTGGAAGAAAAGAGAGAGGAAGAGGAGGATGGAGACTAAGGGAAGAGGCTGCCAGACCGCTGCTCAATGAGAGGTCACTGGAGGAAAAGAGACAGGAAGAGGAGGATGGAGACTAAGGGAAGAGGCTGCCAGACCGCTGCTCAATGAGAGGTCACTGGAAGAAAAGAGAGAGGAAGAGGAGGATGGAGACTAAGGGAAGAGGCTGCCAGACCGCTGCTCAATGAGAGGTCACTGGAGGAAAAGAGACAGGAAGAGGAGGATGGAGACTAAGGGAAGAGGCTGCCAGACCGCTGCTCAATGAGAGGTCACTGGAAGAAAAGAGAGAGGAAGAGGAGGATGGAGACTAAGGGAAGAGGCTGCCAGACCACTGTTCAATGAGAGGTCACTGGAAGAAAAGAGAGAGGAAGAGGAGGATGGAGACTAAGGGAAGAGGCTGCCAGACCGCTGCTCAATGAGAGGTCACTGGAAGAAAAGAGAGAGGAAGAGGAGGATGGAGACTAAGGGAAGAGGCTGCCAGACCGCTGCTCAATGAGAGGTCACTGAAGGAAAAGAGACAGGAAGAGGAGGATGGAGACTAAGGGAAGAGGCTGCCAGACCGCTGCTCTCACTGTTCAATGAGAGGTCACTGGAAGAAAAGAGAGAGGAAGAGGAGGATGGGGACTAAGGGAAGAGGCTGCCAGACCGCTGCTCTCACTGTTCAATGAAAGGTCACTGGAAGAAAAGAGAGAGGAAGAGGAGGATGGAGACTAAGGGAAGAGGCTGCCAGACCGCTGCTCTCACTGTTCAATGAGAGGTCACTGGAAGAAAAGAGAGAGGAAGAGGAGGATGGAGACTAAGGGAAGAGGCTGCCAGACCGCTGCTCTCACTGTTCAATGAGAGGTCACTGGAAGAAAAGAGAGAGGAAGAGGAGGATGGAGACTAAGGGAAGAGGCTGCCAGACCGCTGCTCTCCCTGTTCAATGAGAGGTCACTGGAAGAAAAGAGAGAGGAAGAGGAGGAAGGAGACTAAGGGAAGAGGCTGCCAGACCGCTGCTCTCACTGTTCAATGAGAGGTCACTGGAAGAAAAGAGAGAGGAAGAGGAGGATGGAGACTAAGGGAAGAGGCTGCCAGACCGCTGCTCTCACTGTTCAATGAGAGGTCACTGGAAGAAAAGAGAGAGGAAGAGGAGGATGGAGACTAAGGGTGGAGGCTGCCAGACCGCTGCTCTCACTGTTCAATGAGAGGTCACTGGAAGAAAAGAGAGAGGAAGAGGAGGATGGAGACTAAGGGAAGAGGCTGCCAGACAGCTGCTCTCACTGTTCAATGAGAGGTCACTGGAAGAAAAGAGAGAGGAAGAGGAGGATGGAGACTAAGGGAAGAGGCTGCCAGACCGCTGCTCTCCCTGTTCAATGAGAGGTCACTGGAAGAAAAGAGAGAGGAAGAGGAGGATGGAGACTAAGGGAAGAGGCTGCCAGACCGCTGCTCTCACTGTTCAATGAGAGGTCACTGGAAGAAAAGAGAGAGGAAGAGGAGGATGGAGACTAAGGGAAGAGGCTGCCAGACCGCTGCTCTCACTGTTCAATGAGAGGTCACTGGAAGAAAAGAGAGAGGAAGAGGAGGATGGAGACTAAGGGAAGAGGCTGCCAGACCGCTGCTCTCCCTGTTCAATGAGAGGTCACTGGAGGAAAAGAGAGAGGAAGAGGAGGATGGAGACTAAGGGAAGAGGCTGCCAGACCGCTGCTCAATGAGAGGTCACTGGAAGAAAAGAGACAGGAAGAGGAGGATGGAGACTAAGGGAAGAGGCTGCCAGACCGCTGCTCTCACTGTTCAATGAGAGGTCACTGGAAGAAAAGAGAGAGGAAGAGGAGGATGGAGACTAAGGGAAGAGGCTGCCAGACCGCTGCTCAATGAGAGGTCACTGGAGGAAAAGAGACAGGAAGAGGAGGATGGAGACGAAGGGAAGAGGCTGCCAGACCGCTGCTCAATGAGAGGTCACTGGAAGAAAAGAGAGAGGAAGAGGAGGATGGAGACTAAGGGAAGAGGCTGCCAGACCGCTGCTCAATGAGAGGTCACTGGAGGAAAAGAGACAGGAAGAGGAGGATGGAGACTAAGGGAAGAGGCTGCCAGACCGCTGCTCAATGAGAGGTCACTGGAAGAAAAGAGAGAGGAAGAGGAGGATGGAGACTAAGGGAAGAGGCTGCCAGACCGCTGCTCAATGAGAGGTCACTGGAGGAAAAGAGACAGGAAGAGGAGGATGGAGACTAAGGGAAGAGGCTGCCAGACCGCTGCTCAATGAGAGGTCACTGGAAGAAAAGAGAGAGGAAGAGGAGGATGGAGACTAAGGGAAGAGGCTGCCAGACCACTGTTCAATGAGAGGTCACTGGAAGAAAAGAGAGAGGAAGAGGAGGATGGAGACTAAGGGAAGAGGCTGCCAGACCGCTGCTCAATGAGAGGTCACTGGAAGAAAAGAGAGAGGAAGAGGAGGATGGAGACTAAGGGAAGAGGCTGCCAGACCGCTGCTCAATGAGAGGTCACTGGAAGAAAAGAGAGAGGAAGAGGAGGATGGAGACTAAGGGAAGAGGCTGCCAGACCGCTGCTCTCACTGTTCAATGAGAGGTCACTGGAAGAAAAGAGAGAGGAAGAGGAGGATGGAGACTAAGGGAAGAGGCTGCCAGACCGCTGCTCTCACTGTTCAATGAGAGGTCACTGGAAGAAAAGAGAGAGGAAGAGGAGGATGGAGACTAAGGGAAGAGGCTGCCAGACCGCTGCTCTCACTGTTCAATGAGAGGTCACTGGAAGAAAAGAGAGAGGAAGAGGAGGATGGAGACTAAGGGAAGAGGCTGCCAGACCGCTGCTCTCACTGTTCAATGAGAGGTCACTGGAAGAAAAGAGAGAGGAAGAGGAGGATGGAGACTAAGGGAAGAGGCTGCCAGACCGCTGCTCTCACTGTTCAATGAGAGGTCACTGGAAGAAAAGAGAGAGGAAGAGGAGGATGGAGACTAAGGGAAGAGGCTGCCAGACCGCTGCTCTCACTGTTCAATGAGAGGTCACTGGAAGAAAAGAGAGAGGAAGAGGAGGATGGAGACTAAGGGAAGAGGCTGCCAGACCGCTGCTCTCACTGTTCAATGAGAGGTCACTGGAAGAAAAGAGAGAGGAAGAGGAGGATGGAGACTAAGGGAAGAGGCTGCCAGACCGCTGCTCTCACTGTTCAATGAGAGGTCACTGGAAGAAAAGAGAGAGGAAGAGGAGGATGGAGACTAAGGGAAGAGGCTGCCAGACCGCTGCTCTCACTGTTCAATGAGAGGTCACTGGAAGAAAAGAGAGAGGAAGAGGAGGATGGAGACTAAGGGAAGAGGCTGCCAGACCGCTGCTCTCACTGTTCAATGAGAGGTCACTGGAAGAAAAGAGAGAGGAAGAGGAGGATGGAGACTAAGGGAAGAGGCTGCCAGACCGCTGCTCTCACTGTTCAATTAGAGGTCACTGGAAGAAAAGAGAGAGGAAGAGGAGGATGGAGACTAAGGGAAGAGGCTGCCAGACCGCTGCTCTCCCTGTTCAATGAGAGGTCACTGGAGGAAAAGAGAGAGGAAGAGGAGGATGGAGACTAAGGGAAGAGGCTGCCAGACCGCTGCTCAATGAGAGGTCACTGGAGGAAAAGAGAGAGGAAGAGGAGGATGGAGACGAAGGGAAGAGGCTGCCAGACCGCTGCTCAATGAGAGGTCACTGGAAGAAAAGAGACAGGAAGAGGAGGATGGAGACTAAGGGAAGAGGCTGCCAGACCGCTGCTCTCACTGTTCAATGAGAGGTCACTGGAAGAAAAGAGAGAGGAAGAGGAGGATGGAGACTAAGGGAAGAGGCTGCCAGACCGCTGCTCAATGAGAGGTCACTGGAGGAAAAGAGACAGGAAGAGGAGGATGGAGACGAAGGGAAGAGGCTGCCAGACCGCTGCTCAATGAGAGGTCACTGGAAGAAAAGAGAGAGGAAGAGGAGGATGGAGACTAAGGGAAGAGGCTGCCAGACCGCTGCTCAATGAGAGGTCACTGGAGGAAAAGAGACAGGAAGAGGAGGATGGAGACTAAGGGAAGAGGCTGCCAGACCGCTGCTCAATGAGAGGTCACTGGAAGAAAAGAGAGAGGAAGAGGAGGATGGAGACTAAGGGAAGAGGCTGCCAGACCGCTGCTCAATGAGAGGTCACTGGAGGAAAAGAGACAGGAAGAGGAGGATGGAGACTAAGGGAAGAGGCTGCCAGACCGCTGCTCAATGAGAGGTCACTGGAAGAAAAGAGAGAGGAAGAGGAGGATGGAGACTAAGGGAAGAGGCTGCCAGACCACTGTTCAATGAGAGGTCACTGGAAGAAAAGAGAGAGGAAGAGGAGGATGGAGACTAAGGGAAGAGGCTGCCAGACCGCTGCTCAATGAGAGGTCACTGGAAGAAAAGAGAGAGGAAGAGGAGGATGGAGACTAAGGGAAGAGGCTGCCAGACCGCTGCTCAATGAGAGGTCACTGGAGGAAAAGAGACAGGAAGAGGAGGATGGAGACTAAGGGAAGAGGCTGACAGACCGCTGCTCTCACTGTTCAATGAGAGGTCACTGGAAGAAAAGAGAGAGGAAGAGGAGGATGGGGACTAAGGGAAGAGGCTGCCAGACCGCTGCTCTCACTGTTCAATGAGAGGTCACTGGAAGAAAAGAGAGAGGAAGAGGAGGATGGAGACTAAGGGAAGAGGCTGCCAGACCGCTGCTCTCACTGTTCAATGAGAGGTCACTGGAAGAAAAGAGAGAGGAAGAGGAGGATGGAGACTAAGGGAAGAGGCTGCCAGACCGCTGCTCTCACTGTTCAATGAGAGGTCACTGGAAGAAAAGAGAGAGGAAGAGGAGGATGGAGACTAAGGGAAGAGGCTGCCAGACCACTGCTCTCCCTGTTCAATGAGAGGTCACTGGAAGAAAAGAGAGAGGAAGAGGAGGAAGGAGACTAAGGGAAGAGGCTGCCAGACCGCTGCTCTCACTGTTCAATGAGAGGTCACTGGAAGAAAAGAGAGAGGAAGAGGAGGATGGAGACTAAGGGAAGAGGCTGCCAGACCGCTGCTCTCACTGTTCAATGAGAGGTCACTGGAAGAAAAGAGAGAGGAAGAGGAGGATGGAGACTAAGGGTGGAGGCTGCCAGACCGCTGCTCTCACTGTTCAATGAGAGGTCACTGGAAGAAAAGAGAGAGGAAGAGGAGGATGGAGACTAAGGGAAGAGGCTGCCAGACAGCTGCTCTCACTGTTCAATGAGAGGTCACTGGAAGAAAAGAGAGAGGAAGAGGAGGATGGAGACTAAGGGAAGAGGCTGCCAGACCGCTGCTCTCCCTGTTCAACGAGAGGTCACTGGAAGAAAATAGAGAGGAAGAGGAGGATGGAGACGAAGGGAAGAGGCTGCCAGACCGCTGCTCTCACTGTTCAATGAGAGGTCACTGGAAGAAAAGAGAGAGGAAGAGGAGGATGGAGACTAAGGGAAGAGGCTGCCAGACCGCTGCTCTCACTGTTCAATTAGAGGTCACTGGAAGAAAAGAGAGAGGAAGAGGAGGATGGAGACGAAGGGAAGAGGCTGCCAGACCGCTGTTCAATGAGAGGTTACTGGAAGAAAAGAGAGAGGAAGAGGAGGATGGAGACTAAGGGAAGAGGCTGCCAGACCGCTGCTCTCACTGTTCAATGAGAGGTCACTGGAAGAAAAGAGAGAGGAAGAGGAGGATGGAGACGAAGGGAAGAGGCTGCCAGACCGCTGCTCTCCCTGTTCAATGAGAGGTCACTGGAAGAAAAGAGAGAGGAAGAGGAGGATGGAGACTAAGGAAAGAGGCTGCCAGACCGCTGCTCTCACTGTTCAATGAGAGGTTACTGGAAGAAAAGAGAGAGGAAGAGGAGGATGGAGACTAAGGGAAGAGGCTGCCAGACCGCTGCTCTCACTGTTCAATGAGAGGTCACTGGAAGAAAAGAGAGAGGAAGAGGAGGATGGAGACTAAGGGAAGAGGCTGCCAGACCGCTGCTCTCACTGTTCAATGAGAGGTCACCGGAAGAAAAGAGAGAGGAAGAGGAGGATGGAGACTAAGGGAAGAGGCTGCCAGACCGCTGCTCTCACTGTTCAATGAGAGGTCACTGGAAGAAAAGAGAGAGGAAGAGGAGGATGGAGACTAAGGGAAGAGGCTGCCAGACCGCTGCTCTCACTGTTCAATGAGAGGTCACTGGAAGAAAAGAGAGAGGAAGAGGAGGATGGAGACTAAGGGAAGAGGCTGCCAGACCGCTGCTCTCACTGTTCAATGAGAGGTCACTGGAAGAAAAGAGAGAGGAAGAGGAGGATGGAGACTAAGGGAAGAGGCTGCCAGACCGCTGCTCTCCCTGTTCAATGAGAGGTCACTGGAGGAAAAGAGAGAGGAAGAGGAGGATGGAGACGAAGGGAAGAGGCTGCCAGACCGCTGCTCAATGAGAGGTCACTGGAAGAAAAGAGACAGGAAGAGGAGGATGGAGACGAAGGGAAGAGGCTGCCAGACCGCTGCTCTCACTGTTCAATGAGAGGTCACTGGAAGAAAAGAGAGAGGAAGAGGAGGATGGAGACTAAGGGAAGAGGCTGCCAGACCGCTGCTCACTGTTCATGAGAGGTCACTGGAAGAAAAGAGAGAGGAAGAGGAGGATGGAGACGAAGGGAAGAGGCTGCCAGACCGCTGCTCAATGAGAGGTCACTGGAAGAAAAGAGAGAGGAAGAGGAGGATGGAGACTAAGGGAAGAGGCTGCCAGACCGCTGCTCAATGAGAGGTCACTGGAGGAAAAGAGACAGGAAGAGGAGGATGGAGACTAAGGGAAGAGGCTGCCAGACCGCTGCTCAATGAGAGGTCACTGGAAGAAAAGAGAGAGGAAGAGGAGGATGGAGACTAAGGGAAGAGGCTGCCAGACCGCTGCTCAATGAGAGGTCACTGGAGGAAAAGAGACAGGAAGAGGAGGATGGAGACTAAGGGAAGAGGCTGCCAGACCGCTGCTCAATGAGAGGTCACTGGAAGAAAAGAGAGAGGAAGAGGAGGATGGAGACTAAGGGAAGAGGCTGCCAGACCACTGTTCAATGAGAGGTCACTGGAAGAAAAGAGAGAGGAAGAGGAGGATGGAGACTAAGGGAAGAGGCTGCCAGACCGCTGCTCAATGAGAGGTCACTGGAAGAAAAGAGAGAGGAAGAGGAGGATGGAGACTAAGGGAAGAGGCTGCCAGACCGCTGCTCAATGAGAGGTCACTGGAGGAAAAGAGACAGGAAGAGGAGGATGGAGACTAAGGGAAGAGGCTGCCAGACCGCTGCTCTCACTGTTCAATGAGAGGTCACTGGAAGAAAAGAGAGAGGAAGAGGAGGATGGGGACTAAGGGAAGAGGCTGCCAGAACGCTGCTCTCACTGTTCAATGAGAGGTCACTGGAAGAAAAGAGAGAGGAAGAGGAGGATGGAGACTAAGGGAAGAGGCTGCCAGACCGCTGCTCTCACTGTTCAATGAGAGGTCACTGGAAGAAAAGAGAGAGGAAGAGGAGGATGGAGACTAAGGGAAGAGGCTGCCAGACCGCTGCTCTCACTGTTCAATGAGAGGTCACTGGAAGAAAAGAGAGAGGAAGAGGAGGATGGAGACTAAGGGAAGAGGCTGCCAGACCACTGCTCTCCCTGTTCAATGATAGGTCACTGGAAGAAAAGAGAGAGGAAGAGGAGGAAGGAGACTAAGGGAAGAGGCTGCCAGACCGCTGCTCTCACTGTTCAATGAGAGGTCACTGGAAGAAAAGAGAGAGGAAGAGGAGGATGGAGACTAAGGGAAGAGGCTGCCAGACCGCTGCTCTCACTGTTCAATGAGAGGTCACTGGAAGAAAAGAGAGAGGAAGAGGAGGATGGAGACTAAGGGTGGAGGCTGCCAGACCGCTGCTCTCACTGTTCAATGAGAGGTCACTGGAAGAAAAGAGAGAGGAAGAGGAGGATGGAGACTAAGGGAAGAGGCTGCCAGACAGCTGCTCTCACTGTTCAATGAGAGGTCACTGGAAGAAAATAGAGAGGAAGAGGAGGATGGAGACTAAGGGAAGAGGCTGCCAGACCGCTGCTCTCCCTGTTCAACGAGAGGTCACTGGAAGAAAATAGAGAGGAAGAGGAGGATGGAGACGAAGGGAAGAGGCTGCCAGACCGCTGCTCTCACTGTTCAATGAGAGGTCACTGGAAGAAAAGAGAGAGGAAGAGGAGGATGGAGACTAAGGGAAGAGGCTGCCAGACCGCTGCTCTCACTGTTCAATGAGAGGTCACTGGAAGAAAAGAGAGAGGAAGAGAAGGATGGAGACTAAGGGAAGAGGCTGCCAGACCGCTGCTCTCACTGTTCAATGAGAGGTCACTGGAAGAAAAGAGAGAGGAAGAGGAGGATGGAGACTAAGGGAAGAGGCTGCCAGACCGCTGCTCTCACTGTTCAATGAGAGGTCACTGGAAGAAAAGAGAGAGGAAGAGGAGGATGGAGACTAAGGGAAGAGGCTGCCAGACCGCTGCTCTCACTGTTCAATGAGAGGTCACTGGAAGAAAAGAGAGAGGAATAGGAGGATGGAGACGAAGGGAAGAGGCTGCCAGACCGCTGTTCAATGAGAGGTTACTGGAAGAAAAGAGAGAGGAAGAGGAGGATGGAGACTAAGGGAAGAGGCTGCCAGACCGCTGCTCTCACTGTTCAATGAGAGGTCACTGGAAGAAAAGAGAGAGGAAGAGGAGGATGGAGACGAAGGGAAGAGGCTGCCAGACCGCTGCTCTCACTGTTCAATGAGAGGTCACTGGAAGAAAAGAGAGAGGAAGAGGAGGATGGAGACTAAGGGAAGACGCTGCCAGACCGCTGCTCTCACTGTTCAATGAGAGGTCACTGGAAGAAAAGAGAGAGGAAGAGGAGGATGGAGACCAAGGGAAGAGGCTGCCAGACCGCTGCTCTCACTGTTCAATGAGAGGTCACTGGAAGAAAAGAGAGAGGAAGAGGAGGATGGAGACGAAGGGAAGAGGCTGCCAGACCGCTGTTCAATGAGAGGTTACTGGAAGAAAAGAGAGAGGAAGAGGAGGATGGAGACTAAGGGAAGAGGCTGCCAGACCGCTGCTCTCACTGTTCAATGAGAGGTCACTGGAAGAAAAGAGAGAGGAAGAGGAGGATGGAGACGAAGGGAAGAGGCTGCCAGACCGCTGCTCTCACTGTTCAATGAGAGGTCACTGGAAGAAAAGAGAGAGGAAGAGGAGGATGGAGACTAAGGGAAGACGCTGCCAGACCGCTGCTCTCACTGTTCAATGAGAGGTCACTGGAAGAAAAGAGAGAGGAAGAGGAGGATGGAGACGAAGGGAAGAGGCTGCCAGACCGCTGCTCTCACTGTTCAATGAGAGGTCACTGGAAGAAAAGAGAGAGGAAGAGGAGGATGGAGACTAAGGGAAGAGGCTGCCAGACCGCTGCTCTCACTGTTCAATGAGAGGTCACTGGAAGAAAAGAGAGAGGAAGAGGAGGATGGAGACTAAGGGTGGAGGCTGCCAGACCGCTGCTCTCACTGTTCAATGAGAGGTCACTGGAAGAAAAGAGAGAGGAAGAGGATGATGGAGACTAAGGGAAGAGGCTGCCAGACAGCTGCTCTCACTGTTCAATGAGAGGTCACTGGAAGAAAAGAGAGAGGAAGAGGAGGATGGAGACTAAGGGAAGAGGCTGCCAGACCGCTGCTCTCCCTGTTCAATGAGAGGTCACTGGAAGAAAAGAGAGAGGAAGAGGAGGATGGAGACTAAGGGAAGAGGCTGCCAGACCGCTGCTCTCACTGTTCAATGAGAGGTCACTGGAAGAAAAGAGAGAGGAAGAGGAGGATGGAGACTAAGGGAAGAGGCTGCCAGACCGCTGCTCTCACTGTTCAATTAGAGGTCACTGGAAGAAAAGAGAGAGGAAGAGGAGGATGGAGACTAAGGGAAGAGGCTGCCAGACCGCTGCTCTCCCTGTTCAATGAGAGGTCACTGGAGGAAAAGAGAGAGGAAGAGGAGGATGGAGACAAAGGGAAGAGGCTGCCAGACCGCTGCTCAATGAGAGGTCACTGGAGGAAAAGAGAGAGGAAGAGGAGGATGGAGACGAAGGGAAGAGGCTGCCAGACCGCTGCTCAATGAGAGGTCACTGGAAGAAAAGAGACAGGAAGAGGAGGATGGAGACTAAGGGAAGAGGCTGCCAGACCGCTGCTCTCACTGTTCAATGAGAGGTCACTGGAAGAAAAGAGAGAGGAAGAGGAGGATGGAGACTAAGGGAAGAGGCTGCCAGACCGCTGCTCAATGAGAGGTCACTGGAGGAAAAGAGACAGGAAGAGGAGGATGGAGACGAAGGGAAGAGGCTGCCAGACCGCTGCTCAATGAGAGGTCACTGGAAGAAAAGAGAGAGGAAGAGGAGGATGGAGACTAAGGGAAGAGGCTGCCAGACCGCTGCTCAATGAGAGGTCACTGGAGGAAAAGAGACAGGAAGAGGAGGATGGAGACTAAGGGAAGAGGCTGCCAGACCGCTGCTCAATGAGAGGTCACTGGAAGAAAAGAGAGAGGAAGAGGAGGATGGAGACTAAGGGAAGAGGCTGCCAGACCGCTGCTCAATGAGAGGTCACTGGAGGAAAAGAGACAGGAAGAGGAGGATGGAGACTAAGGGAAGAGGCTGCCAGACCGCTGCTCAATGAGAGGTCACTGGAAGAAAAGAGAGAGGAAGAGGAGGATGGAGACTAAGGGAAGAGGCTGCCAGACCACTGTTCAATGAGAGGTCACTGGAAGAAAAGAGAGAGGAAGAGGAGGATGGAGACTAAGGGAAGAGGCTGCCAGACCGCTGCTCAATGAGAGGTCACTGGAAGAAAAGAGAGAGGAAGAGGAGGATGGAGACTAAGGGAAGAGGCTGCCAGACCGCTGCTCAATGAGAGGTCACTGGAGGAAAAGAGACAGGAAGAGGAGGATGGAGACTAAGGGAAGAGGCTGCCAGACCGCTGCTCTCACTGTTCAATGAGAGGTCACTGGAAGAAAAGAGAGAGGAAGAGGAGGATGGGGACTAAGGGAAGAGGCTGCCAGACCGCTGCTCTCACTGTTCAATGAGAGGTCACTGGAAGAAAAGAGAGAGGAAGAGGAGGATGGAGACTAAGGGAAGAGGCTGCCAGACCGCTGCTCTCACTGTTCAATGAGAGGTCACTGGAAGAAAAGAGAGAGGAAGAGGAGGATGGAGACTAAGGGTGGAGGCTGCCAGACCGCTGCTCTCACTGTTCAATGAGAGGTCACTGGAAGAAAAGAGAGAGGAAGAGGAGGATGGAGACTAAGGGAAGAGGCTGCCAGACAGCTGCTCTCACTGTTCAATGAGAGGTCACTGGAAGAAAAGAGAGAGGAAGAGGAGGATGGAGACTAAGGGAAGAGGCTGCCAGACCGCTGCTCTCCCTGTTCAATGAGAGGTCACTGGAAGAAAAGAGAGAGGAAGAGGAGGATGGAGACTAAGGGAAGAGGCTGCCAGACCGCTGCTCTCACTGTTCAATGAGAGGTCACTGGAAGAAAATAGAGAGGAAGAGGAGGATGGAGACTAAGGGAAGAGGCTGCCAGACCGCTGCTCTCACTGTTCAATTAGAGGTCACTGGAAGAAAAGAGAGAGGAAGAGGAGGATGGAGACTAAGGGAAGAGGCTGCCAGACCGCTGCTCTCCCTGTTCAATGAGAGGTCACTGGAGGAAAAGAGAGAGGAAGAGGAGGATGGAGACTAAGGGAAGAGGCTGCCAGACCGCTGCTCAATGAGAGGTCACTGGAGGAAAAGAGAGAGGAAGAGGAGGATGGAGACGAAGGGAAGAGGCTGCCAGACCGCTGCTCAATGAGAGGTCACTGGAAGAAAAGAGACAGGAAGAGGAGGATGGAGACTAAGGGAAGAGGCTGCCAGACCGCTGCTCTCACTGTTCAATGAGAGGTCACTGGAAGAAAAGAGAGAGGAAGAGGAGGATGGAGACTAAGGGAAGAGGCTGCCAGACCGCTGCTCAATGAGAGGTCACTGGAGGAAAAGAGACAGGAAGAGGAGGATGGAGACGAAGGGAAGAGGCTGCCAGACCGCTGCTCAATGAGAGGTCACTGGAAGAAAAGAGAGAGGAAGAGGAGGATGGAGACTAAGGGAAGAGGCTGCCAGACCGCTGCTCAATGAGAGGTCACTGGAGGAAAAGAGACAGGAAGAGGAGGATGGAGACTAAGGGAAGAGGCTGCCAGACCGCTGCTCAATGAGAGGTCACTGGAAGAAAAGAGAGAGGAAGAGGAGGATGGAGACTAAGGGAAGAGGCTGCCAGACCGCTGCTCAATGAGAGGTCACTGGAGGAAAAGAGACAGGAAGAGGAGGATGGAGACTAAGGGAAGAGGCTGCCAGACCGCTGCTCAATGAGAGGTCACTGGAAGAAAAGAGAGAGGAAGAGGAGGATGGAGACTAAGGGAAGAGGCTGCCAGACCACTGTTCAATGAGAGGTCACTGGAAGAAAAGAGAGAGGAAGAGGAGGATGGAGACTAAGGGAAGAGGCTGCCAGACCGCTGCTCAATGAGAGGTCACTGGAAGAAAAGAGAGAGGAAGAGGAGGATGGAGACTAAGGGAAGAGGCTGCCAGACCGCTGCTCAATGAGAGGTCACTGGAAGAAAAGAGACAGGAAGAGGAGGATGGAGACTAAGGGAAGAGGCTGCCAGACCGCTGCTCTCACTGTTCAATGAGAGGTCACTGGAAGAAAAGAGAGAGGAAGAGGAGGATGGAGGACTAAGGGAAGAGGCTGCCAGACCGCTGCTCTCACTGTTCAATGAGAGGTCACTGGAAGAAAAGAGAGAGGAAGAGGAGGATGGAGACTAAGGGAAGAGGCTGCCAGACCGCTGCTCTCACTGTTCAATGAGAGGTCACTGGAAGAAAAGAGAGAGGAAGAGGAGGATGGAGACTAAGGGAAGAGGCTGCCAGACCGCTGCTCTCACTGTTCAATGAGAGGTCACTGGAAGAAAAGAGAGAGGAAGAGGAGGATGGAGACTAAGGGAAGAGGCTGCCAGACCACTGCTCTCCCTGTTCAATGAGAGGTCACTGGAAGAAAAGAGAGAGGAAGAGGAGGATGGAGACTAAGGGAAGAGGCTGCCAGACCGCTGCTCTCACTGTTCAATGAGAGGTCACTGGAAGAAAAGAGAGAGGAAGAGGAGGATGGAGACTAAGGGAAGAGGCTGCCAGACCGCTGCTCTCACTGTTCAATGAGAGGTCACTGGAAGAAAAGAGAGAGGAAGAGGAGGATGGAGACTAAGGGTGGAGGCTGCCAGACCGCTGCTCTCACTGTTCAATGAGAGGTCACTGGAAGAAAAGAGAGAGGAAGAGGAGGATGGAGACTAAGGGAAGAGGCTGCCAGACAGCTGCTCTCACTGTTCAATGAGAGGTCACTGGAAGAAAATAGAGAGGAAGAGGAGGATGGAGACTAAGGGAAGAGGCTGCCAGACCGCTGCTCTCCCTGTTCAACGAGAGGTCACTGGAAGAAAATAGAGAGGAAGAGGAGGATGGAGACGAAGGGAAGAGGCTGCCAGACCGCTGCTCTCACTGTTCAATGAGAGGTCACTGGAAGAAAAGAGAGAGGAAGAGGAGGATGGAGACTAAGGGAAGAGGCTGCCAGACCGCTGCTCTCACTGTTCAATGAGAGGTCACTGGAAGAAAAGAGAGAGGAAGAGAAGGATGGAGACTAAGGGAAGAGGCTGCCAGACCGCTGCTCTCACTGTTCAATGAGAGGTCACTGGAAGAAAAGAGAGAGGAAGAGGAGGATGGAGACTAAGGGAAGAGGCTGCCAGACCGCTGCTCTCACTTCAATGAGAGGTCACTGGAAGAAAAGAGAGAGGAAGAGGAGGATGGAGACTAAGGGAAGAGGCTGCCAGACCGCTGCTCTCACTGTTCAATGAGAGGTCACTGGAAGAAAAGAGAGAGGAAGAGGAGGATGGAGACGAAGGGAAGAGGCTGCCAGACCGCTGTTCAATGAGAGGTTACTGGAAGAAAAGAGAGAGGAAGAGGAGGATGGAGACTAAGGGAAGAGGCTGCCAGACCGCTGCTCTCACTGTTCAATGAGAGGTCACTGGAAGAAAAGAGAGAGGAAGAGGAGGATGGAGACGAAGGGAAGAGGCTGCCAGACCGCTGCTCTCACTGTTCAATGAGAGGTCACTGGAAGAAAAGAGAGAGGAAGAGGAGGATGGAGACTAAGGGAAGACGCTGCCAGACCGCTGCTCTCACTGTTCAATGAGAGGTCACTGGAAGAAAAGAGAGAGGAAGAGGAGGATGGAGACCAAGGGAAGAGGCTGCCAGACCGCTGCTCTCACTGTTCAATGAGAGGTCACTGGAAGAAAAGAGAGAGGAAGAGGAGGATGGAGACGAAGGGAAGAGGCTGCCAGACCGCTGTTCAATGAGAGGTTACTGGAAGAAAAGAGAGAGGAAGAGGAGGATGGAGACTAAGGGAAGAGGCTGCCAGACCGCTGCTCTCACTGTTCAATGAGAGGTCACTGGAAGAAAAGAGAGAGGAAGAGGAGGATGGAGACGAAGGGAAGAGGCTGCCAGACCGCTGCTCTCACTGTTCAATGAGAGGTCACTGGAAGAAAAGAGAGAGGAAGAGGAGGATGGAGACTAAGGGAAGAGGCTGCCAGACCGCTGCTCTCACTGTTCAATGAGAGGTCACTGGAAGAAAAGAGAGAGGAAGAGGAGGATGGAGACGAAGGGAAGAGGCTGCCAGACCGCTGCTCTCACTGTTCAATGAGAGGTCACTGGAAGAAAAGAGAGAGGAAGAGGAGGATGGAGACTAAGGGAAGAGGCTGCCAGACCGCTGCTCTCACTGTTCAATGAGAGGTCACTGGAAGAAAAGAGAGAGGAAGAGGAGGATGGAGACTAAGGGTGGAGGCTGCCAGACCGCTGCTCTCACTGTTCAATGAGAGGTCACTGGAAGAAAAGAGAGAGGAAGAGGAGGATGGAGACTAAGGGAAGAGGCTGCCAGACAGCTGCTCTCACTGTTCAATGAGAGGTCACTGGAAGAAAAGAGAGAGGAAGAGGAGGATGGAGACTAAGGGAAGAGGCTGCCAGACCGCTGCTCTCCCTGTTCAATGAGAGGTCACTGGAAGAAAAGAGAGAGGAAGAGGAGGATGGAGACTAAGGGAAGAGGCTGCCAGACCGCTGCTCTCACTGTTCAATGAGAGGTCACTGGAAGAAAAGAGAGAGGAAGAGGAGGATGGAGACTAAGGGAAGAGGCTGCCAGACCGCTGCTCTCACTGTTCAATTAGAGGTCACTGGAAGAAAAGAGAGAGGAAGAGGAGGATGGAGACTAAGGGAAGAGGCTGCCAGACCGCTGCTCTCCCTGTTCAATGAGAGGTCACTGGAGGAAAAGAGAGAGGAAGAGGAGGATGGAGACTAAGGGAAGAGGCTGCCAGACCGCTGCTCAATGAGAGGTCACTGGAGGAAAAGAGAGAGGAAGAGGAGGATGGAGACGAAGGGAAGAGGCTGCCAGACCGCTGCTCAATGAGAGGTCACTGGAAGAAAAGAGACAGGAAGAGGAGGATGGAGACTAAGGGAAGAGGCTGCCAGACCGCTGCTCTCACTGTTCAATGAGAGGTCACTGGAAGAAAAGAGAGAGGAAGAGGAGGATGGAGACTAAGGGAAGAGGCTGCCAGACCGCTGCTCAATGAGAGGTCACTGGAGGAAAAGAGACAGGAAGAGGAGGATGGAGACGAAGGGAAGAGGCTGCCAGACCGCTGCTCAATGAGAGGTCACTGGAAGAAAAGAGAGAGGAAGAGGAGGATGGAGACTAAGGGAAGAGGCTGCCAGACCGCTGCTCAATGAGAGGTCACTGGAGGAAAAGAGACAGGAAGAGGAGGATGGAGACTAAGGGAAGAGGCTGCCAGACCGCTGCTCAATGAGAGGTCACTGGAAGAAAAGAGAGAGGAAGAGGAGGATGGAGACTAAGGGAAGAGGCTGCCAGACCGCTGCTCAATGAGAGGTCACTGGAGGAAAAGAGACAGGAAGAGGAGGATGGAGACTAAGGGAAGAGGCTGCCAGACCGCTGCTCAATGAGAGGTCACTGGAAGAAAAGAGAGAGGAAGAGGAGGATGGAGACTAAGGGAAGAGGCTGCCAGACCACTGTTCAATGAGAGGTCACTGGAAGAAAAGAGAGAGGAAGAGGAGGATGGAGACTAAGGGAAGAGGCTGCCAGACCGCTGCTCAATGAGAGGTCACTGGAAGAAAAGAGAGAGGAAGAGGAGGATGGAGACTAAGGGAAGAGGCTGCCAGACCGCTGCTCAATGAGAGGTCACTGGAGGAAAAGAGACAGGAAGAGGAGGATGGAGACTAAGGGAAGAGGCTGCCAGACCGCTGCTCTCACTGTTCAATGAGAGGTCACTGGAAGAAAAGAGAGAGGAAGAGGAGGATGGGGACTAAGGGAAGAGGCTGCCAGACCGCTGCTCTCACTGTTCAATGAGAGGTCACTGGAAGAAAAGAGAGAGGAAGAGGAGGATGGAGACTAAGGGAAGAGGCTGCCAGACCGCTGCTCTCACTGTTCAATGAGAGGTCACTGGAAGAAAAGAGAGAGGAAGAGGAGGATGGAGACTAAGGGTGGAGGCTGCCAGACCGCTGCTCTCACTGTTCAATGAGAGGTCACTGGAAGAAAAGAGAGAGGAAGAGGAGGATGGAGACTAAGGGAAGAGGCTGCCAGACAGCTGCTCTCACTGTTCAATGAGAGGTCACTGGAAGAAAAGAGAGAGGAAGAGGAGGATGGAGACTAAGGGAAGAGGCTGCCAGACCGCTGCTCTCCCTGTTCAATGAGAGGTCACTGGAAGAAAAGAGAGAGGAAGAGGAGGATGGAGACTAAGGGAAGAGGCTGCCAGACCGCTGCTCTCACTGTTCAATGAGAGGTCACTGGAAGAAAATAGAGAGGAAGAGGAGGATGGAGACTAAGGGAAGAGGCTGCCAGACCGCTGCTCTCACTGTTCAATTAGAGGTCACTGGAAGAAAAGAGAGAGGAAGAGGAGGATGGAGACTAAGGGAAGAGGCTGCCAGACCGCTGCTCTCCCTGTTCAATGAGAGGTCACTGGAGGAAAAGAGAGAGGAAGAGGAGGATGGAGACTAAGGGAAGAGGCTGCCAGACCGCTGCTCAATGAGAGGTCACTGGAGGAAAAGAGAGAGGAAGAGGAGGATGGAGACGAAGGGAAGAGGCTGCCAGACCGCTGCTCAATGAGAGGTCACTGGAAGAAAAGAGACAGGAAGAGGAGGATGGAGACTAAGGGAAGAGGCTGCCAGACCGCTGCTCTCACTGTTCAATGAGAGGTCACTGGAAGAAAAGAGAGAGGAAGAGGAGGATGGAGACTAAGGGAAGAGGCTGCCAGACCGCTGCTCAATGAGAGGTCACTGGAGGAAAAGAGACAGGAAGAGGAGGATGGAGACGAAGGGAAGAGGCTGCCAGACCGCTGCTCAATGAGAGGTCACTGGAAGAAAAGAGAGAGGAAGAGGAGGATGGAGACTAAGGGAAGAGGCTGCCAGACCGCTGCTCAATGAGAGGTCACTGGAGGAAAAGAGACAGGAAGAGGAGGATGGAGACTAAGGGAAGAGGCTGCCAGACCGCTGCTCAATGAGAGGTCACTGGAAGAAAAGAGAGAGGAAGAGGAGGATGGAGACTAAGGGAAGAGGCTGCCAGACCGCTGCTCAATGAGAGGTCACTGGAAGAAAAGAGAGAGGAAGAGGAGGATGGAGACTAAGGGAAGAGGCTGCCAGACCGCTGCTCAATGAGAGGTCACTGGAAGAAAAGAGAGAGGAAGAGGAGGATGGAGACTAAGGGAAGAGGCTGCCAGACCGCTGCTCTCACTGTTCAATGAGAGGTCACTGGAAGAAAAGAGAGAGGAAGAGGAGGATGGAGACTAAGGGAAGAGGCTGCCAGACCGCTGCTCTCACTGTTCAATGAGAGGTCACTGGAAGAAAAGAGAGAGGAAGAGGAGGATGGAGACTAAGGGAAGAGGCTGCCAGACCGCTGCTCTCACTGTTCAATGAGAGGTCACTGGAAGAAAAGAGAGAGGAAGAGGAGGATGGAGACTAAGGGAAGAGGCTGCCAGACCGCTGCTCTCACTGTTCAATGAGAGGTCACTGGAAGAAAAGAGAGAGGAAGAGGAGGATGGAGACTAAGGGAAGAGGCTGCCAGACCGCTGCTCTCACTGTTCAATGAGAGGTCACTGGAAGAAAAGAGAGAGGAAGAGGAGGATGGAGACTAAGGGAAGAGGCTGCCAGACCGCTGCTCTCACTGTTCAATGAGAGGTCACTGGAAGAAAAGAGAGAGGAAGAGGAGGATGGAGACTAAGGGAAGAGGCTGCCAGACCGCTGCTCTCAATGAGAGGTCACTGGAAGAAAAGAGAGAGGAAGAGGAGGATGGAGACTAAGGGAAGAGGCTGCCAGACCGCTGCTCAATGAGAGGTCACTGGAGGAAAAGAGAGAGGAAGAGGAGGATGGAGACGAAGGGAAGAGGCTGCCAGACCGCTGCTCAATGAGAGGTCACTGGAAGAAAAGAGAGAGGAAGAGGAGGATGGAGACTAAGGGAAGAGGCTGCCAGACCGCTGCTCTCACTGTTCAATGAGAGGTCACTGGAAGAAAAGAGAGAGGAAGAGGAGGATGGAGACTAAGGGAAGAGGCTGCCAGACCGCTGCTCAATGAGAGGTCACTGGAGGAAAAGAGACAGGAAGAGGAGGATGGAGACGAAGGGAAGAGGCTGCCAGACCGCTGCTCAATGAGAGGTCACTGGAAGAAAAGAGAGAGGAAGAGGAGGATGGAGACTAAGGGAAGAGGCTGCCAGACCGCTGCTCAATGAGAGGTCACTGGAGGAAAAGAGACAGGAAGAGGAGGATGGAGACTAAGGGAAGAGGCTGCCAGACCGCTGCTCAATGAGAGGTCACTGGAAGAAAAGAGAGAGGAAGAGGAGGATGGAGACTAAGGGAAGAGGCTGCCAGACCGCTGCTCAATGAGAGGTCACTGGAGGAAAAGAGACAGGAAGAGGAGGATGGAGACTAAGGGAAGAGGCTGCCAGACCGCTGCTCTCACTGTTCAATGAGAGGTCACTGGAAGAAAAGAGAGAGGAAGAGGAGGATGGAGACTAAGGGAAGAGGCTGCCAGACCGCTGCTCAATGAGAGGTCACTGGAGGAAAAGAGACAGGAAGAGGAGGATGGAGACGAAGGGAAGAGGCTGCCAGACCGCTGCTCAATGAGAGGTCACTGGAAGAAAAGAGAGAGGAAGAGGAGGATGGAGACTAAGGGAAGAGGCTGCCAGACCGCTGCTCAATGAGAGGTCACTGGAGGAAAAGAGACAGGAAGAGGAGGATGGAGACTAAGGGAAGAGGCTGCCAGACCGCTGCTCAATGAGAGGTCACTGGAAGAAAAGAGAGAGGAAGAGGAGGATGGAGACTAAGGGAAGAGGCTGCCAGACCGCTGCTCAATGAGAGGTCACTGGAGGAAAAGAGACAGGAAGAGGAGGATGGAGACTAAGGGAAGAGGCTGCCAGACCGCTGCTCAATGAGAGGTCACTGGAAGAAAAGAGAGAGGAAGAGGAGGATGGAGACTAAGGGAAGAGGCTGCCAGACCACTGTTCAATGAGAGGTCACTGGAAGAAAAGAGAGAGGAAGAGGAGGATGGAGACTAAGGGAAGAGGCTGCCAGACCGCTGCTCAATGAGAGGTCACTGGAAGAAAAGAGAGAGGAAGAGGAGGATGGAGACTAAGGGAAGAGGCTGCCAGACCGCTGCTCAATGAGAGGTCACTGGAGGAAAAGAGACAGGAAGAGGAGGATGGAGACTAAGGGAAGAGGCTGCCAGACCGCTGCTCTCACTGTTCAATGAGAGGTCACTGGAAGAAAAGAGAGAGGAAGAGGAGGATGGAGACTAAGGGAAGAGGCTGCCAGACCGCTGCTCTCACTGTTCAATGAGAGGTCACTGGAAGAAAAGAGAGAGGAAGAGGAGGATGGAGACTAAGGGAAGAGGCTGCCAGACCGCTGCTCTCACTGTTCAATGAGAGGTCACTGGAAGAAAAGAGAGAGGAAGAGGAGGATGGAGACTAAGGGTGGAGGCTGCCAGACCGCTGCTCTCACTGTTCAATGAGAGGTCACTGGAAGAAAAGAGAGAGGAAGAGGAGGATGGAGACTAAGGGAAGAGGCTGCCAGACAGCTGCTCTCACTGTTCAATGAGAGGTCACTGGAAGAAAAGAGAGAGGAAGAGGAGGATGGAGACTAAGGGAAGAGGCTGCCAGACCGCTGCTCTCCCTGTTCAATGAGAGGTCACTGGAAGAAAAGAGAGAGGAAGAGGAGGATGGAGACTAAGGGAAGAGGCTGCCAGACCGCTGCTCTCACTGTTCAATGAGAGGTCACTGGAAGAAAAGAGAGAGGAAGAGGAGGATGGAGACTAAGGGAAGAGGCTGCCAGACCGCTGCTCTCACTGTTCAATTAGAGGTCACTGGAAGAAAAGAGAGAGGAAGAGGAGGATGGAGACTAAGGGAAGAGGCTGCCAGACCGCTGCTCTCCCTGTTCAATGAGAGGTCACTGGAAGAAAAGAGAGAGGAAGAGGAGGATGGAGACTAAGGGAAGAGGCTGCCAGACCGCTGCTCAATGAGAGGTCACTGGAGAAAAGAGAGAGGAAGAGGAGGATGGAGACGAAGGGAAGAGGCTGCCAGACCGCTGCTCAATGAGAGGTCACTGGAAGAAAAGAGACAGGAAGAGGAGGATGGAGACTAAGGGAAGAGGCTGCCAGACCGCTGCTCTCACTGTTCAATGAGAGGTCACTGGAAGAAAAGAGAGAGGAAGAGGAGGATGGAGACTAAGGGAAGAGGCTGCCAGACCGCTGCTCAATGAGAGGTCACTGGAGGAAAAGAGACAGGAAGAGGAGGATGGAGACGAAGGGAAGAGGCTGCCAGACCGCTGCTCAATGAGAGGTCACTGGAAGAAAAGAGAGAGGAAGAGGAGGATGGAGACTAAGGGAAGAGGCTGCCAGACCGCTGCTCAATGAGAGGTCACTGGAGGAAAAGAGACAGGAAGAGGAGGATGGAGACTAAGGGAAGAGGCTGCCAGACCGCTGCTCAATGAGAGGTCACTGGAAGAAAAGAGAGAGGAAGAGGAGGATGGAGACTAAGGGAAGAGGCTGCCAGACCGCTGCTCAATGAGAGGTCACTGGAGGAAAAGAGACAGGAAGAGGAGGATGGAGACTAAGGGAAGAGGCTGCCAGACCGCTGCTCAATGAGAGGTCACTGGAAGAAAAGAGAGAGGAAGAGGAGGATGGAGACTAAGGGAAGAGGCTGCCAGACCACTGTTCAATGAGAGGTCACTGGAAGAAAAGAGAGAGGAAGAGGAGGATGGAGACTAAGGGAAGAGGCTGCCAGACCGCTGCTCAATGAGAGGTCACTGGAAGAAAAGAGAGAGGAAGAGGAGGATGGAGACTAAGGGAAGAGGCTGCCAGACCGCTGCTCTCACTGTTCAATGAGAGGTCACTGGAAGAAAAGAGAGAGGAAGAGGAGGATGGAGACTAAGGGAAGAGGCTGCCAGACCGCTGCTCTCACTGTTCAATGAGAGGTCACTGGAAGAAAAGAGAGAGGAAGAGGAGGATGGAGACTAAGGGAAGAGGCTGCCAGACCGCTGCTCTCACTGTTCAATGAGAGGTCACTGGAAGAAAAGAGAGAGGAAGAGGAGGATGGAGACTAAGGGAAGAGGCTGCCAGACCGCTGCTCTCACTGTTCAATGAGAGGTCACTGGAAGAAAAGAGAGAGGAAGAGGAGGATGGAGACTAAGGGAAGAGGCTGCCAGACCGCTGCTCTCACTGTTCAATGAGAGGTCACTGGAAGAAAAGAGAGAGGAAGAGGAGGATGGAGACTAAGGGAAGAGGCTGCCAGACCGCTGCTCTCCCTGTTCAATGAGAGGTCACTGGAGGAAAAGAGAGAGGAAGAGGAGGATGGAGACTAAGGGAAGAGGCTGCCAGACCGCTGCTCAATGAGAGGTCACTGGAGGAAAAGAGAGAGGAAGAGGAGGATGGAGACGAAGGGAAGAGGCTGCCAGACCGCTGCTCAATGAGAGGTCACTGGAAGAAAAGAGACAGGAAGAGGAGGATGGAGACTAAGGGAAGAGGCTGCCAGACCGCTGCTCTCACTGTTCAATGAGAGGTCACTGGAAGAAAAGAGAGAGGAAGAGGAGGATGGAGACTAAGGGAAGAGGCTGCCAGACCGCTGCTCAATGAGAGGTCACTGGAGGAAAAGAGACAGGAAGAGGAGGATGGAGACGAAGGGAAGAGGCTGCCAGACCGCTGCTCAATGAGAGGTCACTGGAAGAAAAGAGAGAGGAAGAGGAGGATGGAGACTAAGGGAAGAGGCTGCCAGACCGCTGCTCAATGAGAGGTCACTGGAGGAAAAGAGACAGGAAGAGGAGGATGGAGACTAAGGGAAGAGGCTGCCAGACCGCTGCTCAATGAGAGGTCACTGGAAGAAAAGAGAGAGGAAGAGGAGGATGGAGACTAAGGGAAGAGGCTGCCAGACCGCTGCTCAATGAGAGGTCACTGGAGGAAAAGAGACAGGAAGAGGAGGATGGAGACTAAGGGAAGAGGCTGCCAGACCGCTGCTCAATGAGAGGTCACTGGAAGAAAAGAGAGAGGAAGAGGAGGATGGAGACTAAGGGAAGAGGCTGCCAGACCACTGTTCAATGAGAGGTCACTGGAAGAAAAGAGAGAGGAAGAGGAGGATGGAGACTAAGGGAAGAGGCTGCCAGACCGCTGCTCAATGAGAGGTCACTGGAAGAAAAGAGAGAGGAAGAGGAGGATGGAGACTAAGGGAAGAGGCTGCCAGACCGCTGCTCAATGAGAGGTCACTGGAGGAAAAGAGACAGGAAGAGGAGGATGGAGACTAAGGGAAGAGGCTGCCAGACCGCTGCTCTCACTGTTCAATGAGAGGTCACTGGAAGAAAAGAGAGAGGAAGAGGAGGATGGAGACTAAGGGAAGAGGCTGCCAGACCGCTGCTCTCACTGTTCAATGAGAGGTCACTGGAAGAAAAGAGAGAGGAAGAGGAGGATGGAGACTAAGGGAAGAGGCTGCCAGACCGCTGCTCTCACTGTTCAATGAGAGGTCACTGGAAGAAAAGAGAGAGGAAGAGGAGGATGGAGACTAAGGGAAGAGGCTGCCAGACCGCTGCTCTCACTGTTCAATGAGAGGTCACTGGAAGAAAAGAGAGAGGAAGAGGAGGATGGAGACTAAGGGAAGAGGCTGCCAGACCGCTGCTCTCCCTGTTCAATGAGAGGTCACTGGAAGAAAAGAGAGAGGAAGAGGAGGATGGAGACTAAGGGAAGAGGCTGCCAGACCGCTGCTCTCACTGTTCAATGAGAGGTCACTGGAAGAAAAGAGAGAGGAAGAGGAGGATGGAGACTAAGGGAAGAGGCTGCCAGACCGCTGCTCTCACTGTTCAATGAGAGGTCACTGGAAGAAAAGAGAGAGGAAGAGGAGGATGGAGACTAAGGGTGGAGGCTGCCAGACCGCTGCTCTCACTGTTCAATGAGAGGTCACTGGAAGAAAAGAGAGAGGAAGAGGAGGATGGAGACTAAGGGAAGAGGCTGCCAGACAGCTGCTCTCACTGTTCAATGAGAGGTCACTGGAAGAAAAGAGAGAGGAAGAGGAGGATGGAGACTAAGGGAAGAGGCTGCCAGACCGCTGCTCTCCCTGTTCAACGAGAGGTCACTGGAAGAAAATAGAGAGGAAGAGGAGGATGGAGACGAAGGGAAGAGGCTGCCAGACCGCTGCTCTCACTGTTCAATGAGAGGTCACTGGAAGAAAAGAGAGAGGAAGAGGAGGATGGAGACTAAGGGAAGAGGCTGCCAGACCGCTGCTCTCACTGTTCAATTAGAGGTCACTGGAAGAAAAGAGAGAGGAAGAGGAGGATGGAGACGAAGGGAAGAGGCTGCCAGACCGCTGTTCAATGAGAGGTCACTGGAAGAAAAGAGAGAGGAAGAGGAGGATGGAGACTAAGGGAAGAGGCTGCCAGACCGCTGCTCTCACTGTTCAATGAGAGGTCACTGGAAGAAAAGAGAGAGGAAGAGGAGGATGGAGACGAAGGGAAGAGGCTGCCAGACCGCTGCTCTCCCTGTTCAATGAGAGGTCACTGGAAGAAAAGAGAGAGGAAGAGGAGGATGGAGACTAAGGGAAGAGGCTGCCAGACCGCTGCTCTCACTGTTCAATGAGAGGTTACTGGAAGAAAAGAGAGAGGAAGAGGAGGATGGAGACTAAGGGAAGAGGCTGCCAGACCGCTGCTCTCACTGTTCAATGAGAGGTCACTGGAAGAAAAGAGAGAGGAAGAGGAGGATGGAGACTAAGGGAAGAGGCTGCCAGACCGCTGCTCTCACTGTTCAATGAGAGGTCACTGGAAGAAAAGAGAGAGGAAGAGGAGGATGGAGACTAAGGGAAGAGGCTGCCAGACCGCTGCTCTCACTGTTCAATGAGAGGTCACTGGAAGAAAAGAGAGAGGAAGAGGAGGATGGAGACTAAGGGAAGAGGCTGCCAGACCGCTGCTCTCACTGTTCAATGAGAGGTCACTGGAAGAAAAGAGAGAGGAAGAGGAGGATGGAGACTAAGGGAAGAGGCTGCCAGACCGCTGCTCTCACTGTTCAATTAGAGGTCACTGGAAGAAAAGAGAGAGGAAGAGGAGGATGGAGACTAAGGGAAGAGGCTGCCAGACCGCTGCTCTCCCTGTTCAATGAGAGGTCACTGGAGGAAAAGAGAGAGGAAGAGGAGGATGGAGACTAAGGGAAGAGGCTGCCAGACCGCTGCTCAATGAGAGGTCACTGGAGGAAAAGAGAGAGGAAGAGGAGGATGGAGACGAAGGGAAGAGGCTGCCAGACCGCTGCTCAATGAGAGGTCACTGGAAGAAAAGAGACAGGAAGAGGAGGATGGAGACTAAGGGAAGAGGCTGCCAGACCGCTGCTCTCACTGTTCAATGAGAGGTCACTGGAAGAAAAGAGAGAGGAAGAGGAGGATGGAGACTAAGGGAAGAGGCTGCCAGACCGCTGCTCAATGAGAGGTCACTGGAGGAAAAGAGACAGGAAGAGGAGGATGGAGACGAAGGGAAGAGGCTGCCAGACCGCTGCTCAATGAGAGGTCACTGGAAGAAAAGAGAGAGGAAGAGGAGGATGGAGACTAAGGGAAGAGGCTGCCAGACCGCTGCTCAATGAGAGGTCACTGGAGGAAAAGAGACAGGAAGAGGAGGATGGAGACTAAGGGAAGAGGCTGCCAGACCGCTGCTCAATGAGAGGTCACTGGAAGAAAAGAGAGAGGAAGAGGAGGATGGAGACTAAGGGAAGAGGCTGCCAGACCGCTGCTCAATGAGAGGTCACTGGAGGAAAAGAGAAAGGAAGAGGAGGATGGAGACTAAGGGAAGAGGCTGCCAGACCGCTGCTCAATGAGAGGTCACTGGAAGAAAAGAGAGAGGAAGAGGAGGATGGAGACTAAGGGAAGAGGCTGCCAGACCACTGTTCAATGAGAGGTCACTGGAAGAAAAGAGAGAGGAAGAGGAGGATGGAGACTAAGGGAAGAGGCTGCCAGACCGCTGCTCAATGAGAGGTCACTGGAAGAAAAGAGAGAGGAAGAGGAGGATGGAGACTAAGGGAAGAGGCTGCCAGACCGCTGCTCAATGAGAGGTCACTGGAGGAAAAGAGACAGGAAGAGGAGGATGGAGACTAAGGGAAGAGGCTGCCAGACCGCTGCTCTCACTGTTCAATGAGAGGTCACTGGAAGAAAAGAGAGAGGAAGAGGAGGATGGAGACTAAGGGAAGAGGCTGCCAGACCGCTGCTCTCACTGTTCAATGAGAGGTCACTGGAAGAAAAGAGAGAGGAAGAGGAGGATGGAGACTAAGGGAAGAGGCTGCCAGACCGCTGCTCTCACTGTTCAATGAGAGGTCACTGGAAGAAAAGAGAGAGGAAGAGGAGGATGGAGACTAAGGGAAGAGGCTGCCAGACCGCTGCTCAATGAGAGGTCACTGGAGGAAAAGAGACAGGAAGAGGAGGATGGAGACTCTGCCAGACCGCTGCTCAATGAGAGGTCACTGGAAGAAAAGAGAGAGGAAGAGGAGGATGGAGACTAAGGGAAGAGGCTGCCAGACCGCTGCTCAATGAGAGGTCACTGGAGGAAAAGAGACAGGAAGAGGAGGATGGAGACTAAGGGAAGAGGCTGCCAGACCGCTGCTCAATGAGAGGTCACTGGAAGAAAAGAGAGAGGAAGAGGAGGATGGAGACTAAGGGAAGAGGCTGCCAGACCGCTGCTCAATGAGAGGTCACTGGAGGAAAAGAGAGAGGAAGAGGAGGATGGAGACTAAGGGAAGAGGCTGCCAGACCGCTGCTCAATGAGAGGTCACTGGAAGAAAAGAGAGAGGAAGAGGAGGATGGAGACTAAGGGAAGAGGCTGCCAGACCACTGTTCAATGAGAGGTCACTGGAAGAAAAGAGAGAGGAAGAGGAGGATGGAGACTAAGGGAAGAGGCTGCCAGACCGCTGCTCTCACTGTTCAATGAGAGGTCACTGGAAGAAAAGAGAGAGGAAGAGGAGGATGGAGACTAAGGGAAGAGGCTGCCAGACCGCTGCTCAATGAGAGGTCACTGGAAAAAAGAGACAGGAAGAGGAGGATGGAGACTAAGGGAAGAGGCTGCCAGACCGCTGCTCTCACTGTTCAATGAGAGGTCACTGGAAGAAAAGAGAGAGGAAGAGGAGGATGGAGACTAAGGGAAGAGGCTGCCAGACCGCTGCTCTCACTGTTCAATGAGAGGTCACTGGAAGAAAAGAGAGAGGAAGAGGAGGATGGAGACTAAGGGAAGAGGCTGCCAGACCGCTGCTCAATGAGAGGTCACTGGAAGAAAAGAGAGAGGAAGAGGAGGATGGAGACTAAGGGAAGAGGCTGCCAGACCGCTGCTCAATGAGAGGTCACTGGAGGAAAAGAGACAGGAAGAGGAGGATGGAGACTAAGGGAAGAGGCTGCCAGACCGCTGCTCAATGAGAGGTCACTGGAAGAAAAGAGAGAGGAAGAGGAGGATGGAGACTAAGGGAAGAGGCTGCCAGACCACTGTTCAATGAGAGGTCACTGGAAGAAAAGAGAGAGGAAGAGGAGGATGGAGACTAAGGGAAGAGGCTGCCAGACCGCTGCTCTCACTGTTCAATGAGAGGTCACTGGAAGAAAAGAGAGAGGAAGAGGAGGATGGAGACTAAGGGAAGAGGCTGCCAGACCGCTGCTCTCACTGTTCAATGAGAGGTCACTGGAAGAAAAGAGAGAGGAAGAGGAGGATGGAGACTAAGGGAAGAGGCTGCCAGACCGCTGCTCTCACTGTTCAATGAGAGGTCACTGGAAGAAAAGAGAGAGGAAGAGGAGGATGGAGACTAAGGGAAGAGGCTGCCAGACCGCTGCTCTCACTGTTCAATGAGAGGTCACTGGAAGAAAAGAGAGAGGAAGAGGAGGATGGAGACTAAGGGAAGAGGCTGCCAGACCGCTGCTCTCACTGTTCAATGAGAGGTCACTGGAAGAAAAGAGAGAGGAAGAGGAGGATGGAGACTAAGGGAAGAGGCTGCCAGACCGCTGCTCTCACTGTTCAATGAGAGGTCACTGGAAGAAAAGAGAGAGGAAGAGGAGGATGGAGACTAAGGGAAGAGGCTGCCAGACCGCTGCTCTCACTGTTCAATGAGAGGTCACTGGAAGAAAAGAGAGAGGAAGAGGAGGATGGAGACTAAGGGAAGAGGCTGCCAGACCGCTGCTCTCCCTGTTCAATGAGAGGTCACTGGAAGAAAATAGAGAGGAAGAGGAGGATGGAGACGAAGGGAAGAGGCTGCCAGACCGCTGCTCTCACTGTTCAATGAGAGGTCACTGGAAGAAAAGAGAGAGGAAGAGGAGGATGGAGACTAAGGGAAGAGGCTGCCAGACCGCTGCTCTCACTGTTCAATTAGAGGTCACTGGAAGAAAAGAGAGAGGAAGAGGAGGATGGAGACGAAGGGAAGAGGCTGCCAGACCGCTGTTCAATGAGAGGTTACTGGAAGAAAAGAGAGAGGAAGAGGAGGATGGAGACTAAGGGAAGAGGCTGCCAGACCGCTGCTCTCACTGTTCAATGAGAGGTCACTGGAAGAAAAGAGAGAGGAAGAGGAGGATGGAGACGAAGGGAAGAGGCTGCCAGACCGCTGTTCAATGAGAGGTTACTGGAAGAAAAGAGAGAGGAAGAGGAGGATGGAGACTAAGGGAAGAGGCTGCCAGACCGCTGCTCTCACTGTTCAATGAGAGGTCACTGGAAGAAAAGAGAGAGGAAGAGGAGGATGGAGACGAAGGGAAGAGGCTGCCAGACCGCTGCTCTCCCTGTTCAATGAGAGGTCACTGGAAGAAAAGAGAGAGGAAGAGGAGGATGGAGACTAAGGGAAGAGGCTGCCAGACCGCTGCTCTCACTGTTCAATGAGAGGTTACTGGAAGAAAAGAGAGAGGAAGAGGAGGATGGAGACGAAGGGAAGAGGCTGCCAGACCGCTGCTCTCACTGTTCAATGAGAGGTCACTGGAAGAAAAGAGAGAGGAAGAGGAGGATGGAGACTAAGGGAAGAGGCTGCCAGACCGCTGCTCTCACTGTTTAATGAGAGGTCACTGGAAGAAAAGAGAGAGGAAGAGGAGGATGGAGACTAAGGGAAGAGGCTGCCAGACCGCTGCTCTCACTGTTCAATGAGAGGTCACTGGAAGAAAAGAGAGAGGAAGAGGAGGATGGAGACGAAGGGAAGAGGCTGCCAGACCGCTGCTCTCACTGTTCAATGAGAGGTCACTGGAAGAAAAGAGAGAGGAAGAGGAGGATGGAGACGAAGGGAAGAGGCTGCCAGACCGCTGCTCTCACTGTTCAATGAGAGGTCACTGGAAGAAAAGAGAGAGGAAGAGGAGGATGGAGACGAAGGGAAGAGGCTGCCAGACCGCTGCTCTCACTGTTCAATGAGAGGTCACTGGAAGAAAAGAGAGAGGAAGAGGAGGATGGAGACTAAGGGAAGAGGCTGCCAGACCGCTGCTCTCACTGTTCAATGAGAGGTCACTGGAAGAAAAGAGAGAGGAAGAGGAGGATGGAGACTAAGGGAAGAGGCTGCCAGACCGCTGCTCTCACTGTTCAATGAGAGGTCACTGGAAGAAAAGAGAGAGGAAGAGGAGGATGGAGACTAAGGGAAGAGGCTGCCAGACCGCTGCTCTCACTGTTCAATGAGAGGTCACTGGAAGAAAAGAGAGAGGAAGAGGAGGATGGAGACTAAGGGAAGAGGCTGCCAGACCGCTGCTCTCACTGTTCAATGAGAGGTCACTGGAAGAAAAGAGAGAGGAAGAGGAGGATGGAGACGAAGGGAAGAGGCTGCCAGACCGGTTCAATGAGAGGTTACTGGAAGGAGAGGAAGAGGAGGATGGAGACTAAGGGAAGAGGCTGCCAGACCGCTGCTCTCACTGTTCAATGAGAGGTCACTGGAAGAAAAGAGAGAGGAAGAGGAGGATGGAGACGAAGGGAAGAGGCTGCCAGACCGCTGTTCAATGAGAGGTCACTGGAAGAAAAGAGAAGAAGAGGAGGATGGAGACTAAGGGAAGAGGCTGCCAGACCGCTGCTCTCACTGTTCAATGAGAGGTCACTGGAAGAAAAGAGAGAGGAAGAGGAGGATGGAGACGAAGGGAAGAGGCTGCCAGACCGCTGCTCTCACTGTTCAATGAGAGGTCACTGGAAGAAAAGAGAGAGGAAGAGGAGGATGGAGACTAAGGGAAGAGGCTGCCAGACCGCTGCTCTCACTGTTCAATGAGAGGTCACTGGAAGAAAAGAGAGAGGAAGAGGAGGATGGAGACGAAGGGAAGAGGCTGCCAGACCGCTGCTCTCACTGTTCAATGAGAGGTCACTGGAAGAAAAGAGAGAGGAAGAGGAGGATGGAGACGAAGGGAAGAGGCTGCCAGACCGCTGTTCAATGAGAGGTTACTGGAAGAAAAGAGAGAGGAAGAGGAGGATGGAGACTAAGGGAAGAGGCTGCCAGACCGCTGCTCTCACTGTTCAATGAGAGGTCACTGGAAGAAAAGAGAGAGGAAGAGGAGGATGGAGACGAAGGGAAGAGGCTGCCAGACCGCTGCTCTCACTGTTCAATGAGAGGTCACTGGAAGAAAAGAGAGAGGAAGAGGAGGATGGAGACTAAGGGAAGACGCTGCCAGACCGCTGCTCTCACTGTTCAATGAGAGGTCACTGGAAGAAAAGAGAGAGGAAGAGGAGGATGGAGACTAAGGGAAGAGGCTGCCAGACCGCTGCTCTCACTGTTCAATGAGAGGTCACTGGAAGAAAAGAGAGAGGAAGAGGAGGATGGAGACTAAGGGTGGAGGCTGCCAGACCGCTGCTCTCACTGTTCAATGAGAGGTCACTGGAAGAAAAGAGAGAGGAAGAGGAGGATGGAGACTAAGGGAAGAGGCTGCCAGACCGCTGCTCTCACTGTTCAATGAGAGGTCACTGGAAGAAAAGAGAGAGGAAGAGGAGGATGGAGACTAAGGGAAGAGGCTGCCAGACCGCTGCTCTCCCTGTTCAATGAGAGGTCACTGGAAGAAAAGAGAGAGGAAGAGGAGGATGGAGACTAAGGGAAGAGGCTGCCAGACCGCTGCTCTCACTGTTCAATGAGAGGTCACTGGAAGAAAAGAGAGAGGAAGAGGAGGATGGAGACTAAGGGAAGAGGCTGCCAGACCGCTGCTCTCACTGTTCAATTAGAGGTCACTGGAAGAAAAGAGAGAGGAAGAGGAGGATGGAGACTAAGGGAAGAGGCTGCCAGACCGCTGCTCTCCCTGTTCAATGAGAGGTCACTGGAGGAAAAGAGAGAGGAAGAGGAGGATGGAGACTAAGGGAAGAGGCTGCCAGACCGCTGCTCAATGAGAGGTCACTGGAGGAAAAGAGAGAGGAAGAGGAGGATGGAGACGAAGGGAAGAGGCTGCCAGACCGCTGCTCAATGAGAGGTCACTGGAAGAAAAGAGACAGGAAGAGGAGGATGGAGACTAAGGGAAGAGGCTGCCAGACCGCTGCTCTCACTGTTCAATGAGAGGTCACTGGAAGAAAAGAGAGAGGAAGAGGAGGATGGAGACTAAGGGAAGAGGCTGCCAGACCGCTGCTCAATGAGAGGTCACTGGAGGAAAAGAGACAGGAAGAGGAGGATGGAGACGAAGGGAAGAGGCTGCCAGACCGCTGCTCAATGAGAGGTCACTGGAAGAAAAGAGAGAGGAAGAGGAGGATGGAGACTAAGGGAAGAGGCTGCCAGACCGCTGCTCAATGAGAGGTCACTGGAGGAAAAGAGACAGGAAGAGGAGGATGGAGACTAAGGGAAGAGGCTGCCAGACCGCTGCTCAATGAGAGGTCACTGGAAGAAAAGAGAGAGGAAGAGGAGGATGGAGACTAAGGGAAGAGGCTGCCAGACCGCTGCTCAATGAGAGGTCACTGGAGGAAAAGAGACAGGAAGAGGAGGATGGAGACTAAGGGAAGAGGCTGCCAGACCGCTGCTCAATGAGAGGTCACTGGAAGAAAAGAGAGAGGAAGAGGAGGATGGAGACTAAGGGAAGAGGCTGCCAGACCACTGTTCAATGAGAGGTCACTGGAAGAAAAGAGAGAGGAAGAGGAGGATGGAGACTAAGGGAAGAGGCTGCCAGACCGCTGCTCAATGAGAGGTCACTGGAAGAAAAGAGAGAGGAAGAGGAGGATGGAGACTAAGGGAAGAGGCTGCCAGACCGCTGCTCAATGAGAGGTCACTGGAGGAAAAGAGACAGGAAGAGGAGGATGGAGACTAAGGGAAGAGGCTGCCAGACCGCTGCTCTCACTGTTCAATGAGAGGTCACTGGAAGAAAAGAGAGAGGAAGAGGAGGATGGAGACTAAGGGAAGAGGCTGCCAGACCGCTGCTCTCACTGTTCAATGAGAGGTCACTGGAAGAAAAGAGAGAGGAAGAGGAGGATGGAGACTAAGGGAAGAGGCTGCCAGACCGCTGCTCTCACTGTTCAATGAGAGGTCACTGGAAGAAAAGAGAGAGGAAGAGGAGGATGGAGACTAAGGGAAGAGGCTGCCAGACCGCTGCTCTCCCTGTTCAATGAGAGGTCACTGGAAGAAAAGAGAGAGGAAGAGGAGGATGGAGACTAAGGGAAGAGGCTGCCAGACCGCTGCTCTCACTGTTCAATGAGAGGTCACTGGAAGAAAAGAGAGAGGAAGAGGAGGATGGAGACTAAGGGAAGAGGCTGCCAGACCGCTGCTCTCACTGTTCAATGAGAGGTCACTGGAAGAAAAGAGAGAGGAAGAGGAGGATGGAGACTAAGGGAAGAGGCTGCCAGACCGCTGCTCTCCCTGTTCAATGAGAGGTCACTGGAGGAAAAGAGAGAGGAAGAGGAGGATGGAGACTAAGGGAAGAGGCTGCCAGACCGCTGCTCAATGAGAGGTCACTGGAGGAAAAGAGAGAGGAAGAGGAGGATGGAGACGAAGGGAAGAGGCTGCCAGACCGCTGCTCAATGAGAGGTCACTGGAAGAAAAGAGACAGGAAGAGGAGGATGGAGACTAAGGGAAGAGGCTGCCAGACCGCTGCTCTCACTGTTCAATGAGAGGTCACTGGAAGAAAAGAGAGAGGAAGAGGAGGATGGAGACTAAGGGAAGAGGCTGCCAGACCGCTGCTCAATGAGAGGTCACTGGAGGAAAAGAGACAGGAAGAGGAGGATGGAGACGAAGGGAAGAGGCTGCCAGACCGCTGCTCAATGAGAGGTCACTGGAAGAAAAGAGAGAGGAAGAGGAGGATGGAGACTAAGGGAAGAGGCTGCCAGACCGCTGCTCAATGAGAGGTCACTGGAGGAAAAGAGACAGGAAGAGGAGGATGGAGACTAAGGGAAGAGGCTGCCAGACCGCTGCTCAATGAGAGGTCACTGGAAGAAAAGAGAGAGGAAGAGGAGGATGGAGACTAAGGGAAGAGGCTGCCAGACCGCTGCTCAATAAGAGGTCACTGGAGGAAAAGAGACAGGAAGAGGAGGATGGAGACTAAGGGAAGAGGCTGCCAGACCGCTGCTCAATGAGAGGTCACTGGAAGAAAAGAGAGAGGAAGAGGAGGATGGAGACTAAGGGAAGAGGCTGCCAGACCACTGTTCAATGAGAGGTCACTGGAAGAAAAGAGAGAGGAAGAGGAGGATGGAGACTAAGGGAAGAGGCTGCCAGACCGCTGCTCAATGAGAGGTCACTGGAAGAAAAGAGAGAGGAAGAGGAGGATGGAGACTAAGGGAAGAGACTGCCAGTACGCTGCTCAATGAGAGGTCACTGGAGGAAAAGAGACAGGAAGAGGAGGATGGAGACTAAGGGAAGAGGCTGCCAGACCGCTGCTCTCACTGTTCAATGAGAGGTCACTGGAAGAAAAGAGAGAGGAAGAGGAGGATGGGGACTAAGGGAAGAGGCTGCCAGACCGCTGCTCTCACTGTTCAATGAGAGGTCACTGGAAGAAAAGAGAGAGGAAGAGGAGGATGGAGACTAAGGGAAGAGGCTGCCAGACCGCTGCTCTCACTGTTCAATGAGAGGTCACTGGAAGAAAAGAGAGAGGAAGAGGAGGATGGAGACTAAGGGAAGAGGCTGCCAGACCGCTGCTCTCACTGTTCAATGAGAGGTCACTGGAAGAAAAGAGAGAGGAAGAGGAGGATGGAGACTAAGAGAAGAGGCTGCCAGACCACTGCTCTCCCTGTTCAATGAGAGGTCACTGGAAGAAAAGAGAGAGGAAGAGGAGGAAGGAGACTAAGGGAAGAGGCTGCCAGACAGCTGCTCTCACTGTTCAATGAGAGGTCACTGGAAGAAAAGAGAGAGGAAGAGGAGGATGGAGACTAAGGGAAGAGGCTGCCAGACCGCTGCTCTCCCTGTTCAATGAGAGGTCACTGGAAGAAAATAGAGAGGAAGAGGAGGATGGAGACGAAGGGAAGAGGCTGCCAGACCGCTGCTCTCACTGTTCAATGAGAGGTCACTGGAAGAAAAGAGAGAGGAAGAGGAGGATGGAGACTAAGGGAAGAGGCTGCCAGACCGCTGCTCTCACTGTTCAATTAGAGGTCACTGGAAGAAAAGAGAGAGGAAGAGGAGGATGGAGACGAAGGGAAGAGGCTGCCAGACCGCTGTTCAATGAGAGGTTACTGGAAGAAAAGAGAGAGGAAGAGGAGGATGGAGACTAAGGGAAGAGGCTGCCAGACCGCTGCTCTCACTGTTCAATGAGAGGTCAATGGAAGAAAAGAGAGAGGAAGAGGAGGATGGAGAAGAAGGGAAGAGGCTGCCAGACCGCTGCTCTCCCTGTTCAATGAGAGGTCACTGGAAGAAAAGAGAGAGGAAGAGGAGGATGGAGACGAAGGGAAGAGGCTGCCAGACCGCTGTTCAATGAGAGGTTACTGGAAGAAAAGAGAGAGGAAGAGGAGGATGGAGACTAAGGGAAGAGGCTGCCAGACCGCTGCTCTCACTGTTCAATGAGAGGTCACTGGAAGAAAAGAGAGAGGAAGAGGAGGATGGAGACGAAGGGAAGAGGCTGCCAGACCGCTGCTCTCACTGTTCAATGAGAGGTCACTGGAAGAAAAGAGAGAGGAAGAGGAGGATGGAGACGAAGGGAAGAGGCTGCCAGACCGCTGCTCTCACTGTTCAATGAGAGGTCACTGGAAGAAAAGAGAGAGGAAGAGGAGGATGGAGACTAAGGGAAGAGGCTGCCAGACCGCTGCTCTCACTGTTCAATGAGAGGTCACTGGAAGAAAAGAGAGAGGAAGAGGAGGATGGAGACTAAGGGAAGAGGCTGCCAGACCGCTGCTCTCACTGTTCAATGAGAGGTCACTGGAAGAAAAGAGAGAGGAAGAGGAGGATGGAGACGAAGGGAAGAGGCTGCCAGACCGCTGCTCTCACTGTTCAATGAGAGGTCACTGGAAGAAAAGAGAGAGGAAGAGGAGGATGGAGACGAAGGGAAGAGGCTGCCAGACCGCTGCTCTCACTGTTCAATGAGAGGTCACTGGAAGAAAAGAGAGAGGAAGAGGAGGATGGAGACTAAGGGAAGAGGCTGCCAGACCGCTGCTCTCACTGTTCAATGAGAGGTCACTGGAAGAAAAGAGAGAGGAAGAGAAGGATGGAGACTAAGGGAAGAGGCTGCCAGACCGCTGCTCTCACTGTTCAATGAGAGGTCACTGGAAGAAAAGAGAGAGGAAGAGGAGGATGGAGACTAAGGGAAGAGGCTGCCAGACCGCTGCTCTCACTGTTCAATGAGAGGTCACTGGAAGAAAAGAGAGAGGAAGAGGAGGATGGAGACTAAGGGAAGAGGCTGCCAGACCGCTGTTCAATGAGAGGTTACTGGAAGAAAAGAGAGAGGAAGAGGAGGATGGAGACTAAGGGAAGAGGCTGCCAGACCGCTGTTGTTCAATGAGAGGTCACTGGAAGAAAAGAGAGAGGAAGAGGAGGATGGAGACTAAGGGAAGAGGCTGCCAGACCGCTGCTCTCACTGTTCAATGAGAGGTCACTGGAAGAAAAGAGAGAGGAAGAGGAGGATGGAGACGAAGGGAAGAGGCTGCCAGACCGCTGCTCTCACTGTTCAATGAGAGGTCACTGGAAGAAAAGAGAGAGGAAGAGGAGGATGGAGACGAAGGGAAGAGGCTGCCAGACCGCTGTTCACTGTTCAATGAGAGGTCACTGGAAGAAAAGAGAGAGGAAGAGGAGGATGGAGACTAAGGGAAGAGGCTGCCAGACCGCTGCTCTCACTGTTCAATGAGAGGTCACTGGAAGAAAAGAGAGAGGAAGAGGAGGATGGAGACGAAGGGAAGAGGCTGCCAGACCGCTGTTCAATGAGAGGTTACTGGAAGAAAAGAGAGAGGAAGAGGAGGATGGAGACTAAGGGAAGAGGCTGCCAGACCGCTGCTCTCACTGTTCAATGAGAGGTCACTGGAAGAAAAGAGAGAGGAAGAGGAGGATGGAGACGAAGGGAAGAGGCTGCCAGACCGCTGCTCTCACTGTTCAATGAGAGGTCACTGGAAGAAAAGAGAGAGGAAGAGGAGGATGGAGACTAAGGGAAGACGCTGCCAGACCGCTGCTCTCACTGTTCAATGAGAGGTCACTGGAAGAAAAGAGAGAGGAAGAGGAGGATGGAGACGAAGGGAAGAGGCTGCCAGACCGCTGCTCTCCCTGTTCAATGAGAGGTCACTGGAAGAAAAGAGAGAGGAAGAGGAGGATGGAGACTAAGGGAAGAGGCTGCCAGACCGCTGCTCTCACTGTTCAATGAGAGGTCACTGGAAGAAAAGCGAGAGGAAGAGGAGGATGGAGACTAAGGGAAGAGGCTGCCAGACCGCTGCTCTCCCTGTTCAATGAGAGGTCACTGGAAGAAAAGAGAGAGGAAGAGGAGGATGGAGACTAAGGGAAGAGGCTGCCAGACCGCTGCTCTCACTGTTCAATGAGAGGTTACTGGAAGAAAAGAGAGAGGAAGAGGAGGATGGAGACTAAGGGAAGAGGCTGCCAGACCGCTGCTCTCACTGTTCAATGAGAGGTCACTGGAAGAAAAGGGAGAGGAAGAGGAGGATGGAGACTAAGGGAAGAGGCTGCCAGACCGCTGCTCTCACTGTTCAATGAGAGGTCACTGGAAGAAAAGAGAGAGGAAGAGGAGGATGGAGACTAAGGGAAGAGGCTGCCAGACCGCTGCTCTCACTGTTCAATGAGAGGTCACTGGAAGAAAAGAAGAGGAAGAGGAGGAGGAAGAGGAGGATGGAGGTCACTGGAAGGGAAAGAGGCTGCCAGACCGCTGCTCTCACTGTTCAATGAGAGGTCACTGGAAGAAAAGAGAGAGGAAGAGGAGGATGGAGACGAAGGGAAGAGGCTGCCAGACCGCTGCTCTCCCTGTTCAATGAGAGGTCACTGGAAGAAAAGAGAGAGGAAGAGGAGGATGAAGACTAAGGGAAGAGGCTGCCAGACCGCTGCTCTCACTGTTCAATGAGAGGTCACTGGAAGAAAAGAGAGAGGAAGAGGAGGATGAAGACTAAGGGAAGAGGCTGCCAGACCGCTGCTCTCACTGTTCAATGAGAGGTCACTGGAAGAAAAGAGAGAGGAAGAGGAGGATGGAGACTAAGGGAAGAGGCTGCCAGACCGCTGCTCTCACTGTTCAATGAGCGGTCACTGGAAGAAAAGAGAGAGGAAGAGGAGGATGGAGACGAAGGGAAGAGGCTGCCAGACCGCTGATCAATGAGAGCTCACTGGAAGAAAAGAGAGAGGAAGAGGAGGATGGAGACGAAGGGAAGAGGCTGCCAGACCGCTGTTCAATGAGAGGTCACTGGAAGAAAAGAGAGAGGAAGAGGAGGATGAAGACTAAGGGAAGAGGCTGCCAGACCGCTGCTCTCACTATTCAATGAGAGGTCACTGGAAGAAAAGAGAGAGGAAGAGGAGGATGGAGACTAAGGGAAGAGGCTGCCAGACCGCTGCTCTCCCTGTTCAATGAGAGGTCACTGGAAGAAAAGAGAGAGGAAGAGGAGGATGGAGACTAAGGGAAGAGTCTGCCAGACCGCTGCTCTCACTGTTCAATGAGAGGTCACTGGAAGAAAAGAGAGAGGAAGAGGAGGATGGAGACTAAGGGAAGAGGCTGCCAGACCGCTGTTCAATGAGAGGTCACTGGAAGAAAAGAGAGAGGAAGAGGAGGATGAAGACTAAGGGAAGAGGCTGCCAGACCGCTGCTCTCACTGTTCAATGAGAGGTCACTGGAAGAAAAGAGAGAGGAAGAGGAGGATGGAGACTAAGGGAAGACGCTGCCAGCTCTGCTGATCGGCCAGCTCTGTTGATGGGCCAGCTCTGCTGATGGGCCA
>NW_027258178.1:85000-97500 GCF_045791955.1 Oncorhynchus clarkii lewisi | reverse complement strand
GACAGAGAGAAGGACAGAGAGAGAAAGATGGTGAGCGAGAGAGAGCGATGGAGGGACTGTATATACAAAGGTCATTTAGCCTTAATGTATTTCTAATTTCACAGTGATCAATCCTCTCCCTCCTCTCTCCTACCATCCTCTCTCCTCTCTCAGGCTCCCTCTCCTCTCTCCTACCATCCTCTCTCCTCTCTCAGGCTCCCTCCCCTCTCTCCCTCTCTCCTCTCTCCTCTCTCAGGCTCCCTCTCCTCTCTCCCTCTCTCCTCTACCACTCTCCTCTCTCAGGAAGCTCTCTCCTCTCTCCCACTCTCCTCTTTCAGGCTCCCTCTCATCTCTACTACCCTCCTCTCTCCTCTCTCATGCGCTCTCTCTCTCTCCCACTCCCCTCTTCCAGGCTCCCTCTCATCTCTACCACTCTCCTCTCTCCTCTCTCAGGCGCTCTCTCCTCTCTACCACTCTCCTCTCTCAAGCTCCCTCTCCTCTCTACCGCTTTCCTCTATCAAGCTCCATCTCCTCTCTACCACTCCCCTCTCTCCCACTCTCAGGCTCCCTATCATCTCCCTCTCTCCTCTCTCAAGCTCCCTCTCCTCTCTCCCTCTCTCAGGCTCCTTCTCCTCTCTCCTCTCTCAGGCTCCCTCTCCTCTCTCCTCTCTCAGGCTCCCTCTCCTCTCTCCTCTCTAAGGCTCCCTCTCCTCTCTCCTCTCTCAGGCTCCCTCTCCTCTCTCCTCTCTCAGGCTCCCTCTCCTTTCTCTCCGCTCTCCCCTGCCAGGGGAAGTAGAAGAGAGAAGACAGAGAGAGTCCCCTGAACCATGTGTCCAGTTAAATACATATTTACCCTTTATTTTGCTGACGTCAACAGAGCTCGATGTTGGCAAGCACGCTATAATGTAGCATTAGATGTCAAGCACGCTATAATGTAGCATTAGATGTCAAGCACGCTATAATGTAGCATTAGATGTCAAGCACGCTATAATGTAGCATTAGATGTCAAGCACGCTATAATGTAGCATTAGATGTCAAGCACGCTATAATGTAGCATTAGATGTCAAGCACGCTATAATGTAGCATTAGATGTCAAGCACGCTATAATGTAGCATTAGATGTCAAGCACGCTATAATGTAGCATTAGATGTCAAGCACGCTATAATGTAGCATTACATGTTAAGCACACTATAATGTAGCATTAGATGTCAAGCACGCTATAATGTAGCATTAGATGGCAAGCACGCTATAATGCATTGTGGGAAGTCTACCCCGGGGGTTGGTGATAGAGGGGAGGCACGTGCCGTGACGTTGGCTCCCTCTGCTGGGAGTACACGGGCACCCAGACGCTGACGGCTCCAAGTACAGGTAATTAGGGGAGAGTGCCTACCAGCCGTGCCAAATAAAGGGTGCACCATGGCGATCGCCGAGCAGAGAGAGAGAGACAGACACTGAGCAGAACCTGTTTATTTTGTTGCCTAGTAAAGTAGTGTTTTCTGACTAGAACCTCCCTGTCTCTATGTTCATCTCTGCACGCTCAACCCATCATCCCACAGTTTACCACAAAGGCCATAAGCAAACAAGACCATTTTCATCCAGAAGAGGTGCTCCTAGTGTCCGGGGACTTTAACGCAGGAAAACTTACATCCGTTTTACATCATTTCTACCAGCGTGTCACATGTGCAACCAGAAGAAAAAACAACTCTAGACCACCTTTACTCCACAGACAGAGACACATACAAACCTCTCCCTGTCTTGCCCTCCATTTGGCAAATCTTACCAGAATTCTATCCTCCTGACTCCTGCTTTCAGGCAAAAACTAAAGCAGGAAGCACCAGTGACTCGGTCTATACAGAAATGGTCAGATGACGTGGATACTACGCTACTGGACTGTTTTGCACAGACTGGAATATGTTCCAGCATTCTTGCAATGGCATTTTTTTAATATATAGATTTCTTTCTTTCTTTTTTCAACTTTATTTAACTTCTAGGGGGCAGCATTTGGAATTTTGGATGAAGAGCATGCCCAAATTCAACTGCCTGCTACTCATCCCCAGAAGATAAGATATGCATTTTATTAGTATATTTGGATAGAAAATACTCTCGTCACGTTGCGCAAGTTGGAACCGGTGATTTTCTGGATCAAACGGTCCAAATAAATGGACATTTTGGATATATATATATATCGACAATCGAACAAAAAGGACCATTTGTGATGTTTATGGGACATATTGGAGTACCAACAAAATAAGCTCGTCAAAGGTAAGGCATGATTTATATTTTTATTTCTGTGCTTTGTGTCCCGTCTGCAGGGTTGAAATCTCTCTTTTGTTTACGGAGGTGCTGTCGTCAGATAATAGCATCCTTTGCTTTCGCCGAAAAGCCTTTTTGAAATCTGACAAGTTGGCTGGATTCACAATTTGGTATCTTACATGTGTGATGTCATGAAAAGTTAGATTTTTATAGTAATTTATTTGAATTTGGCGCTCTGTATTTTCTCTGGCTTTTGGCCAGGTGGGATGCTACCGTCCCACATATCCCAGAGAGGTATTTAACCAGGTAGGCTAGTTGAGAACAAATTCTCATTTACTACCTGGCCAAGATAAATGCTAAACAGTATGAGACAGACAACACAGAATAAACAATAAACAAGTCAAAAACAAAATAATCAAGTCAATGACGTAGTAGAAAAAAAAAGTCTATATACAGTGTGTGCAAAAGGTATGAGGAGGTTGGCAATAAATAGGCCATAGGAGTGAATAGTTACAATTTAGCAGATTAACACTGGAGTGAATGAGTAGATGATGATGTGGAAGTGGAGATACTGGTGTGCAAAAGAGCAGAAAAGTAAATAAAAAACGTATGGGGATGAGGTAGGTAGATTGGGTGGGCTATTTACAGATGGACTATCTACATCTGCAGCGATCGGTTAGCTGCTCAGATAGATGATGTTTAAAGTTAGTGAGGGAAATATAAGACTCCAGCTTCAGCGATTTTTTGCAATTCATTCCAGTCACTGGCAGCAGCGAACTGGAAGGAAAGGCAACCAAATGATTGTACGTACATATATATATATTCTGGTGGCGACATCGGTAGCCACCAGAAGCCATGGATTACAGGCAACATCCTCATTGAGCTAAAGGGTAGAGCTGCCGCTTTTAAGGAGCCGGACACGAATCCAGATACTTAAAAGATATCCTGCCCTTTGATGGCGTCAGTACAGGATTAAGATTGAATCCTACTACATCGGCTCTGACGCTCGTCAAATATGGTCAGGCTTGAAAACTATTACGGATTACAAAGGGAAACTCAGCCATGAGTTGCCCAGTGACGCGAGCCTACCAGATGCCTTAACTGTCTTTTATGCTCGCTTCGAGGCAAGCAACACTGAAGCATGCATGAGAGCACCAGCTGTTCTAGCTAATGTGAGCAAGACGGATTACCAGGGCGTGTACTCAAAGCATGCGCTGACCAACTGGCAAGTGTCTTCACTGACATTTTCAACCTCTCCCTGACCGAGTCTGTAATAGCTGCATGCTTCAAGCAGACCTCCTTGTTCCCAACGAAGTGAAGGTAACCTGCCTAAATGATTACCACCCTGTAGCACTCACATCGGTAGCCATTGATGTTATTCTTTAATAGCACAAACTCCAAAGCAAATCAGAGGGAGACAAATAGGTTTAAACAAGTCAAGATGTTATGCTGGGAGGTAGATTTTCAATCTCCCCTGTCTCCCCTGTCCTACCAGAAGTCCTTGCAGTACAACTTGGCCAATGGCCGAATAACAAGTATCCTGCCCCTGACTCAATGTGCAGAACGTAGCTCTGAGTTCAGGAGTGACATTCCACAGATTCTAAACAGATGTTGATCTGAAACCCAACTCCTATTTATAATTCCCTATTGACAATTAGGACTCTAGTTTGTATATTGTAAGGGATTTCCTCCTCTTCTTCCGAAGAGGAGAGGCAAAAAGGATCAGAGGACCAATATGCGGCGTGGTAAGTGTCCATGGTTCAATTAATACGTAAATGTACACATGAACAACTGAATACAAAAACAAGAAACGTGAAAACCCAAAACAGTCCTATCTGGTGCAAACACAGAGACAGGAACAATCACCCACAAACACACAGTGAAACCCAGGCTACATAAGTATGATTCTCAATCAGAGACAACTAATGACACCTGCCTCTGATTGAGAACCATACTAGGCCGAAACATAGAAATCCCCAAATCATAGAAAATCAAACATAGACTGCCCACCCCAACTCACGCCCTGACCATACTAAATAAATACAAAACAAAGGAAATAAAGGTCAGAACGTGACATATATAGTATTATATATAGTATATTAGTGCTCTAGTTTGTATATAGGATTATATATAGTATATTAGTACTCTAATTTGTATATAGTATTATATATACAGTATAGTATATTAGTACTCTAGTTTGTATATAGTATTATGCATAGTAGATTAGTACTCTAATTTGTATATAGTATTATACATATAGTATATTAGTACTCTATTTTGTATATAGTATTATACGTAGTATATTAGTACTCTAGTTTGTATATATTATTATATATAGTATATTAGTACTCTAGTTTTTAGTCCTCTCATCCTCTATATCATTGTGTATTTATCTTCAAAATATTCTTATACCATGACCTGCCTAAATGACTACCGACCCTGTCTGTAGCCATGATGTGCTTTGAAAGGCTGGTCATGGCTCACATTAAAACATCATCCAGGATACCCTAGTCCCACTCCAATTCGCATACCGCCCCAAAAGTTTGGCAGATGACGCAATCTCAATCGCACTGCCCACCTGTGAGCAAGACAAAGGAGCTGATTGTGGACTACAGCAAAAGGCAGGCCGAACAGGCCCCCATTAACATCGACAGGGCTGTCGTGGAGCTGGTCGAGAGTTTCAAGTTCCTTGTCAATATCACCAACAAACTATCATGGTCCAAACACACCAAGGCAGTCGGGAAGAGGGCACAACACCTTTTCATACTCAGGAGACTGAACATTTTTGGCATGGGTCCCCAGATCCTCAAAAGGTTCTACAGCTACACCAGCAAGAGCATTCTGACCGGTTGCATCACTGCCTGGTGTGGCAGCTGCTCAGCTTCTGACAGTAAGGCGAGGGTAATGACCAGTACATCACTGGGGCCAAAGATTCTTGCCATTGTTGTGGAATAATCAGAATTGGTTGGTAACATAGGTAAGATGTTTTATATTCATCATATGTTTGTAAGTTACTTCTCATCAAGAATGTTATTTTTGTATAATACTGTGGCAGGGTTGCAGTTATCTGTTCTATGTCAAGACTAAGTTGCATGGTTCGCAGAGAGGGGAGAGGTCAAGGTGTCATTATATGTTTACACATCTTTTGCTCCACTGTGTCTGTGCCAGTCACTCCCTACTTTTCCCATCGAGGAAAGGAGGATGGCAGTGTCTGGAATCATTCTATCCTCTCTGTGAGCTTGTCCAGGATTGGTTGTATTTAGAGTTGGTTGTATCTAAATGACAATTTGACATATGCCTGTTGTTTATGGTTCTAGGGTTTGAGTAAGGAGACAAAGCTGACGATTTATTATGTCTATGCTGTCTGACTATGTGTGTTCTTTGCTATTAAAGGATCACAGTTGCAATGTAGAGAGACACTGAATTGTCTGAGAGTCACAGGGTTGCGATAGAGCTCATATAATTAAAGATGGAATTTGATAACTAACTCTGATTTGTGTTGTGGTTTGCTCCCATGATTTGGTAAATAGAGGACATTTCCACGACACCATCCAGGACTTATTTACTTGCAGTGTCAGAGGAAAGCTAGAAAATTGTCAAAGACTCCAGTCACCCAAGTCATAGACTGTTCTCTCTGCTACCACACGGTACCGGAGCACCAAGTCTAGAACCAATAGGCTCCTTAACAGCTTCTACCCCCTATAAGACTGCGGAACAATTAATCAAATGGCCATGTGGACACTATTTGCATTGCATCCCCCACACAATTGTTTATACACTGCTGCTGCTCGCTGTTTATTATCTATGATTAAATTGACCCCTAAATACATGTACAACTTACCTCAACTAACCCCCACACATTTACTCGGTACCGGTACCCCCTGTATACAGTTGAAGTCAGAAGTTTACATACACCTTAGCCAAATACATTCAAACTCTGTTTTTTTTTACAATTCCTGACATTTAATCCTAGTAAAAATGCTCTGTCTTAGGTCAGTTAGGATCACCACTTTATTTTAAAACTTCATTGTGATAGGGGGCAGCATTGGGAAGTTTGGATGAAATGCGTTGCCAGAGTAAATTGCATGTTACTCAGGCCCAGAAGCTAGGATATGCATATAATTGGCAGATCTGGATAGAAAACACTCTAAAGTTTCCAAAACTGTTAAAATAATGTATGTGATTATAAGATAACAGTATAAGATAACAGGCAAAAACCTGAGAAGTATCCAAACAGGAAGTGGGAAATCTGAGGTTTGTGTTTTTTTTAAGTGATTGCCTATCCAATATCCTGTGTCTATGGGGTTAAATTGCACTTCCTAAGGCTTCCAGTAGATGTCAACAGTCTTTAGAAGTTCTTTCAGGCTTGTATTGTGAAAGGAGATCGAATAACGCTCGTTCTCTTTCCTTTCTAATGACAGTGGAATTCTCCGGTTGGAACATTATTGAAGATTTATGATAAACATCCTAAAGATTGATTGTATACATCGTTTGACATGTTTCTACAAACTTTAATGGAACTTTTTTGAGTTTTCGTCTGGACTTTGTGCTTTTGGATTACTGGACTAAACACGCTAACAAACAGGAGGTATTTGGACATAAAGATGAACTTCATCGAACAAAACAAACATTTATTGTCTAACATGGAGACCTGCGAGTGCCATCAGATGAAGATCATCAAAGGTAAGTGATTAATTTTAACACTATTTTTTACTTTTGTGACGCCTCTACTTGGCTGGAAAATGTCTGTATGGTTTTGTGGCTAGGCGCTGTCCTAACATAATCGCATGGTGTGCTTACGCCTTAAAGCCTTTTTGAAATCGGATACTGTGGCTGGATTAACAAGCAGTGTATCTTTAAAATGGTGTATAATACTTGCATGTTTGAGGAATTTTAATTATTGTATTTCTGTTGTTTGAATTTGGCGCCCTGCACTTTCACTGGCTGTTGGCGAAGTGGGACGGTCACGTCCCAAACGATCCCAGAGAGGTTAAGAATGTGAAATGTCAGCATAATAGTAGAGAGTGATTTATTTCAGCATTTATTTCTTTAATCACATTCCCAGTGGGTCAGAAGTTTACAAACACTAAATTAGTGTTTGGTAGCATTGCCTTTCAATTGTCTAACTTGGGTCAAATGTTTCGGGTAGCCTTACACAAGCTTCCCACAATCATTTGGGTGAATTTCGTCCCATTCCTCCTGACAGAGCTGGTGTAATTGAGTCAGGTTTGTAGGCCTCCTTGCTCGCACATGCTTTTTCAGTTCTGCCCACAAATCTTCTATAGGGTTGAGGTCAGGGCTTTGTGATGGCCACTCCAATACCTTGACTTTTGTACCTGGTTCCTCCAGCATCTTCACAAGGTCCTTTGCTGTTGTTCTGGGATTGATTTGCACTTTTCACACCAAAGTATGTTCATCTCTAGGAGACAGAATGTGTCTCCTTCCTGTGCGGTATGATGGCTGCGGGGTCCACTGATGTTTATACTTGCATACTATTGTTTGTACAGATGAACGTGGTACCTTCAGGCATTTAGAAATTGCTTCCAAAGATGAACCAGACTTGTGGAGATCTACCACTTTTTTTCTGAGGTCTTGGCTGATTTATTTTGATTGTCCCACGATGTCAAGCAAAGAAGCACTGAGTTTGAAGGTAGGCCTTGAAATTCATCCACAGGTACACCTCCAATTGACTAAAATAATGTCAATTAGCCTATCAGAAGCTTCTAAAGCCATGACATCATTTTCTGGAATTTTCCAAGCTGTTTAAAGGCACAGTCAACTTAGTGTATATAAACTTCTGACCCACTGGAATTGTGATACAGTGAACTATACGTGAAATAATATGTCTGTAAACAATTGTTGGAGAAATGACTTGTGTCATGCACAAAGTAGATGTCCTAACCAACTTGCCAAAACTATAGTTTGTTAACAAGAAAGTTGTGGAGTGGTTGAAAAACGAGTTTTAATGACTCCAACCTAAGTGTATGTAAACTTCCCCACTTCAACTGTATATATACAGTACCAGTCCAAAGTTTGGACACATTCAAGGGTTTTTCTTCATTTTTACTATTTTCTACATTGTAGAATAATCGTGAAGACATTAAAACTATGAAATAACACATATGGAATCATGTAGTAACTGATTTTTTTTTAAACAAATAAAAATGTATTTTGTATTTTAGATTCTTCAAAGTAGTCACCCTTTGCCTTGATGACAGCTTAGTGTTTGGGGAAAATCCAACACAATACATCACTGATTAGCACTCTTCATATTTTTAAGTTTGGTGGCTGCATCATGTTATGGGTATGCTTGTCATATACGAGGACTAGAGAGGTTTTTTTAGGATAAAAATGAAAAGGAATAGAGCTAAGCACAGGTAAAGTCCTAGAGGAAAACCTGGTTCAGTCTGCTCCTCCACCAGACACTGGGAGATTAATTCACCTTTCAGCAGGACAATAACCTACAACACAAGGCCAAAATCTACACTGGAGTTGCTTACCAAGATGACATTGAAAGTTCCTGAGTGGCCGAGTTACAGAATGACTTAAACCGGCTTTACAATCTATGGCAAGACCTGAAAATGGCTGTCTAGCAATGATCAACAAACAAATTGACAGAGCTTGAAGAATTTTGAAAAGAATGATGGGCAAAAATGTACACAATCCAGGTGTGGAAATCTCTTAGAAACTTACCCAGAAAGACTCTAAGAACTGTAATCACTACCCAAGGTGATTTTAACATAAATTGACTCAGGGGTACTTTATGTAAATTAAATACAATATTTCCGTATTTAATTTTCAACACATTTTCTAAAATGTGTAAACAACATGTTTTCACTATGTCATTATGGGGTAGTGTGTGTAGATGGGTGAAATAAAATATATTTATTCCATTTTGAATTAAAGATGTAACAACAAAATGTGGAATAAGTCAAGGAGTGTGAATACTTTCTGAAGGCCCAGTAGATATAAATAGTGTAGATATGGATAGTGTAGATATGGATAGTGTAGATACGGATAGTGTAGATACGGATAGTGTAGATATGGATAGTGTAGATACGGATAGTGTAGATATGGATAGTGTAGATATGGATAGTGTAGATACGGATAGTGTATATATGGATAGTGTAGATACGGATAGTGTATATATGGATAGTGTAGATATGGATAGTGTAGATATGGATAGTGTATATATGGATAGTGTAGATACGGATAGTGTAGATATAGATAGTGTAGATACGGATAGTGTAGATACGGATAGTGTAGATATAGATAGTGTAGATATGGATAGTGTAGATATGGATAGTGTAGATATGGATAGTATAGATAGTGTAGATATAGATAGTGTAGATATAGATAGTGTAGATATGGATAGTGTAGATACGGATAGTGTAGATATAGATAGTGTAGATATGGATAGTGTAGATATAGATAGTATAGATAGTGTAGATATGGATAGTGTAGATATAGATAGTGTAGATATGGATAGTGTAGATACGGATAGTGTAGATATAGATAGTGTAGATATGGATAGTGTAGATATAGATAGTATAGATAGTGTAGATATAGATAGTGTAGATATGGATAGTGTAGATATAGATAGTATAGATAGTGTAGATATAGATAGTGTAGATATAGATAGTGTAGATACGGATAGTGTAGATATAGATAGTGTAGATATGGACAGTGTAGATATAGATAGTATAGATAGTGTAGATATACAGCGTATTCGGAAAGTATTCCGACCCCTTCCCCTTAATCCACATATTGTTACGTTACAGCCTTATTCTAAAATTGGTTACATAATTGTTTTCCCTCATCAATACAAAAATACCTTCTTTACATAAATATTCAGACCCTTTGCTACGTATCCTGGCTGTATCACATGGCTCTGGTATGGCAGTAGCACTGCCCTCGATCACATGGCTCTGGTATGGCAGTAGCACTGCCCTCGATCACATGGCTCTGGTATGGCAGTAGCACTGCCCTCGATCACATGGCTCTGGTATGGCAGTAGCACTGCCCTCGATCACATGGCTCTGGTATGGCAGTAGCACTGCCCTCGATCACATGGCTCTGGTATGGCAGTAGCACTGCCCTCGATCACATGGCTCTGGTATGGCAGTAGCACTGCCCTCGATCACATGGCTCTGGTATGGCAGTAGCACTGCCCTCGATCACATGGCTCTGGTATGGCAGTAGCACTGCCCTCGATCACATGGCTCTGGTATGGCAGTAGCACTGCCCTCGATCACATGGCTCTGGTATGGCAGTAGCACTGCCCTCGATCACATGGCTCTGGTATGGCAGTAGCACTGCCCTCGATCACATGGCTCTGGTATGGCAGTAGCACTGCCCTCGATCACATGGCTCTGGTATGGCAGTAGCACTGCCCTCGATCACATGGCTCTGGTATGGCAGTAGCACTGCCCTCGATCACATGGCTCTGGTATGGCAGTAGCACTGCCCTCGATCACATGGCTCTGGTATGGCAGTAGCACTGCCCTCGATCACATGGCTCTGGTATGGCAGTAGCACTGCCCTCGATCACATGGCTCTGGTATGGCAGTAGCACTGCCCTCGATCACATGGCTCTGGTATGGCAGTAGCACTGCCCTCGATCACATGGCTCTGGTATGGCAGTAGCACTGCCCTCGATCACATGGCTCTGGTATGGCAGTAGCACTGCCCTCGATCACATGGCTCTGGTATGGCAGTAGCACTGCCCTCGATCACATGGCTCTGGTATGGCAGTAGCACTGCCCTCGATCACATGGCTCTGGTATGGCAGTAGCACTGCCCTCGATCACATGGCTCTGGTATGGCAGTAGCACTGCCCTCGATCACATGGCTCTGGTATGGCAGTAGCACTGCCCTCGATCACATGGCTCTGGTATGGCAGTAGCACTGCCCTCGATCACATGGCTCTGGTATGGCAGTAGCACTGCCCTCGATCACATGGCTCTGGTATGGCAGTAGCACTGCCCTCGATCACATGGCTCTGGTATGGCAGTAGCACTGCCCTCGATCACATGGCTCTGGTATGGCAGTAGCACTGCCCTCGATCACATGGCTCTGGTATGGCAGTAGCACTGCCCTCGATCACATGGCTCTGGTATGGCAGTAGCACTGCCCTCGATCACATGGCTCTGGTATGGCAGTAGCACTGCCCTCGATCACATGGCTCTGGTATGGCAGTAGCACTGCCCTCGATCACATGGCTCTGGTATGGCAGTAGCACTGCCCTCGATCACATGGCTCTGGTATGGCAGTAGCACTGCCCTCGATCACATGGCTCTGGTATGGCAGTAGCACTGCCCTCGATCACATGGCTCTGGTATGGCAGTAGCACTGCCCTCGATCACATGGCTCTGGTATGGCAGTAGCACTGCCCTCGATCACATGGCTCTGGTATGGCAGTAGCACTGCCCTCGATCACATGGCTCTGGTATGGCAGTAGCACTGCCCTCGATCACATGGCTCTGGTATGGCAGTAGCACTGCCCTCGATCACATGGTGCTACAAAGCTGACAACCCAGTTGGACCTTTTTCCCATCCAGGACATCTATATTGCAGGCAGTGTGAGAAGATGATAATTGTCAAAGACCCCAACCGCCATAGACTATTCTCTCTGCCGCCGTACGGCAAGAGGTACATCAAGTCTGACACCGACAGGCTCTTAAACAGCTTCTGTCCCAATAGCAATATGACTGATAAAACAAACTAACAAAATAATAAATGGCAAGCAAAATATCTACATGGACTGAGTTTACCTTGTATAATTATTGACCAAATATGGTACTGGAACTGACCCTATATATAGTCTCCTTCCCCCTATACACATCTACCTCCATCACTACAGTATCCCTGTCTCCTTCCTCCTATACATATCTACCTCCATCACTCCAGTATCCCTGTACATTGTTAATATGGTACTGACCCTGTACGTAGTCACCTTCCCCCTATACATATCTACCTCCATCACTCCAGTACCCCTGTACATGTTAATATGGTACTGACCCTGTATATAGTCACCTACCCCCTATACATATCTACCTCCATCACTCCAGTATCCCTGTCCCCTTCCCCCTCTACATATCTACCTCCATCACTCCAGTATCCCTGTCCCCTTCCCCCTCTACATATCTACCTCCATCACTCCAGTATCCCTGTCTCCTTCCACCTATACATATCTACCCCCATCACTCCAATATCCCTGTACATGTTAATATGATACTGAAACTGACCTGTATATAGTATGATTACTT
>NW_027258178.1:42500-80000 GCF_045791955.1 Oncorhynchus clarkii lewisi | reverse complement strand
GAGACTATTATGGTCTGCTTGAAATATGTTGGTATCACAGACTCAGACAGGGAGATGTTGAAAATGTCAGTGAAGACACTTGCCAGCTGGTTAGTGCATGCTCTGAGTACACGTCCTGATAATCTGTCTGGTCTACTGCCTTGTGAATGTTAACCTGTTTTAAAGGTCTTACTCACATCGGAAACAGAGAGAGAGTGATCACACGGTCGGTGCTCTCCTGCATAGTTCAGTGTTGCTTGGCTCGAAGTTGAAGTATACAGAATTTAGAAGGTATATAGCTTGTCTGGTAGACTCGCGTCACTGGACAGTTCACGGCTGGGTTTCCCTTTGTAATCCATGAGTGTTTGCCACATACATATACATAGATATATGCATAGCCGCAGCATGCAGTGCCATTCCCAGAGAGGATGGGGCTAACACGTTTTGATAGACTCCCACAACACTTCAACAACTAGGGAGTGGTGGAAGGGAGTGGTGGAAGGGAGTGGTGGAAGAGTGGTGGAAGGGTGCGGTGGAAGGGAGTGGTGGAAGGGAGTGGTGGAAGGGAGTGGTGGAAGGGAGTGGTGGAAGGGAGTGGTGGAAGAGTGGTGGAAGAGTGGAGGTAGGGAGTGGTGGAAGGGAGTGGTGGAAGGGAGTGGTGGAAGGCAGTGGTGGAAGGGAGTGGTGGAAGGGAGCGGTGGAAGGGAGTGGTAGAAGGGAGTGGTGGAAGGGAGTGGTGGAAGGGAGTGGTGGAAGGTAGCGGTTTAAGGGAGCGGTGGAAGGGAGCGGTGGAAGGGAGCGGTAGAAGGGAGCGGTGGAAGGGAGCGGTGGAAGGGAGCGGTGGAAGGTAGCGGTGGAAGGGAGTGGTAGAAGGGAGTGGTGGAAGGGAGCGGTGGAATGAGTAGTGGAGGGTGAACACAAAATAATCCTGCACAAACAAGGACGGGCTTCACAAGCTTAAATAGGTAAGCAAATCAAGAAAACACAAATAGGAACATGTGCAACTCATAAGACTAAACTAACAGAAAAGGGATCGGTGGCGGCTAGTAGGCCGGTGACGACGACCGCCGAGCACCACCCGAACAGGGGAGCCAACTTCGGCGGGAGTCGTGACAGTCCTGCAAAGCATTCAAAATGTAACGAGTACATTTGGGTGTCAGGGGAAAAAAAAGTAAAGTATGTTTACTTAAGAACTTTACACCATTGCAACTAGGTAAATCAGACTGGATTACACAGTAATACTATGATAATTCCGGGTAGGCAACATGAAGAGACAACTCCCCCGAGGCAAATCATCACAAATTGTAATAACTGAATTTTCGCTTTTTCTTTCTTTGTGATTTTCTCCCTCCTCTCAGACACCCAGCTCCACCAACACCCTTTAGGCCCAGCTCCACCAACACCCTTTATGCCCAGCTCCACCAACACCGTTTAGGACCCAGCTCCACCAACACCCTTTAGGAACCAGCTCCACCAGCACCCTTTAGGACCCAGCTCCACCAACACCCTTCAGAACCCAGCTCCACCAACACCCTTTAGCACCCAGCTCCACCAGCACCCTTCAGAACCCAGCTCCACCAACCCCCTTGAGCACCCAGCTCCACCAGCACCCTTTGGTACCCAGCTCCACCAACACCCTTTATAACCCAGCTCCACCAACACCCATTATCTCCAGCTCCACCAACACCCTTTAACACCAGGCTCCACCAACACCCTTTATAACCCAGCTCCACCAACACCCTTTATTTCCCAGCTCCACCAACACCCTTTATAACCCAGCTCCACCAACACCATTTATAACCCAGCTCCACCAACACCCATTATCTCCAGCTCCACCAGCACCGTTTAGGAACCAGCTCCACCAGCACCCGTTAGGAACCAGCTCCACCAGCACCCTTTAGGAACCAGCTCCACCAGCACCCGTTAGGAACCAGCTCCACCAGCACCCGTTAGGAACCAGCTCCACCAGCACCCGTTAGGAACCAGTTCCACCAGCACCCTTTAGGAACCAACCCTACCAGCACTCTTTAGGAACCAGTTCCACCAGCACCGTTTAGGAACCAGCTCCACCAGCACCCTTTAGGAACCAGCTCCACCAGCACCCTTTAGGAACCAGCTCCACCAGCACCCGTTAGGAACCAGCTCCACCAGCACCCGTTAGGAACCAGCTCCACCAGCACCCGTTAGGAACCAGCTCCACCAGCACCCTTTAGGAACCAGCTCCACCAGCACCCGTTAGGAACCAGTTCCACCAGTACCCTTTCGGAACCAGCCCTACCAGCACCCTTTAGGAACCAGCCCTACCAGCACCATTTAGGAACCAGTTCCACCAACACCCTTTAGGAACCAGCTCCACCAACACCCTTTGGCACCCAGCTCCACCAGCACCCTTTAGGAACCAGCTCCACCAGCACCGTTTAGGAACCAGCTCCTCCAGCACCGTTTAGGAACCAGCTCTACCAGCACCCTTTAGGAACCAGCTCCACCAACACCCCTTGGCACCCAGCTCCACCAACACCCTTTATTTTCCAGCTCCAACAACACCCTTTAGGACCCAGCTCCACCAACACCCTTTGGCATCCAGCTCCATCAACACCCACTAGGACCCAGCTCCACCGACACCCTTTATAACTCAGCTCCACCAACACCCTTTATAACCCAGCTCCACCTACACCCTTTAGGACCCAGCTCCAACAGCACCCTTTAGTACCCAGCTCCACCAGCACCCTTTAGGACCCAGCTCCACCAACACCCTTTAGGAACCAGCTCCTCCAACACCCTTTAGGATCCAGCTCCACCAACACCCTTTAGGACCCAGCTCCACCAACATCCTTTAGGATCCAGCTCCACCAACACCCTTTAGGATCCAGCTCCACCAACACCGTCTGAACAACAAAGGGTCTGGACCACCAACAGATGTATTAGCATGACAGACCAAGCCAATGCCCGGTTTTTAAAAGCATTTTAAGGCTCTGTTCATTGCTAGAACAATATAATACATAAAATTAATTTAGCCTTAAGATTCTTTGTGAAACCGGGCCCTGGTATTAATACAGTACTACTGTATACTGCCCCTATTACATAACTGTATCCTTGGAGATTAATACAGTATTACTATATCAAGATATTAAAAAATCAAGATGGCGCCGGAAGAGATGGCCTCCGTTTTACGGTCTCCTAACCAATTGGGGTATTATGTTGTTGTTTTTTGTGATATTTGTAAATTATTTTGTACATAATGTTTCTGCAACCGTATTTTACGGCAGAAAATATCTTCTGGATATCAGGACAGAGATCACTCACCTCTGATTAGACAAAGAGCTTCTGGATATCAGGAAAGCGATCACTCACCTCAGACTAGACAAAGAGCTGCTGGATATCAGGACAGCGACCACTCACCTCGGATTAGACAAAGAGCTTCTGGATATCAGGACAGAGATCACTCACCTCAGATTAGACAAAGAGCTTCTGGATATCAGGACAGTGATCACTCACCTCGGATTAGACAAAGAGCTTCTGGATATCAGGACAGCGATCACTCACCTCGGATTAGACAAAGAGCTTCTGGATATCAGGACAGCGATCACTCACCTTGGAGTAGACAAAGAGCTTCTGGATATCAGGACAGCGATCACTCACCTCGGATTAGACTGAGCTTCTGGATATCAGGACAGCAATCACTCACCTCGGATTAGACAAAGAGCTTCTGGATATCAGGACAGCGATCCCTCACCTCGGATTAGACAAAGAGCTTCTGGATATCAGGACAGAGATCACTCACCTTGGAGTAGACAAAGAGCTTCTGGATATCAGGACAGGATCACTCACCTCGGATTAGACTAAGAGCTTCTGGATATCAGGACAGACATCACTCACCTCGGATTAGACTAAGAGCTTCTGGATATCAGGACAGAGATCACTCACCTCGGACTAGACAAAGAGCTTCTGGATATCAGGACAGAGAACACTCACCTCGGACTAGACAAAGAGCTTCTGGATATCAGGACAGAGATCACTCACCTCGGACTAGACAAAGAGCTTCTGGATATCAGGACAGCGATCACTCACCTCGGATTAGACAAATAGCTTCTGGATATCAGGACAGCGATCACTCAACTCGGATTAGACAAAGAGCTTCTGGATATCAGGACAGCGATCACTCACCTCGGATTAGACAAAGAGCTTCTGGATATCAGGACAGTGATCACTCACCTCGGAGTAGACAAAGAGCTTCTGGAAATCTGGACAGAGATCACTCACCTCGGATTAGACAAAGAGCTTCTGGATATCAGGACAGCGATCACTCACCTCAGATTAGACAAAGAGCTTCTGGATATCAGGACAGCGATCACTCACCTCAGATTAGACAAAGAGCTTCTGGATATCAGGACAGCGATCACTCACCTCAGATTAGACAAAGAGCTTCTGGATATCAGGACAGAGATCACTCACCTCGGATTAGACAAAGAGCTTCTGGATATCAGCACAGCAATCACTCACCTCGGATTAGACAAAGAGCTTCTGGTTATCAGGACAGCGATCACTCACCTCGGATTAGACAAAGAGCTTCTGGATATCAGGACAGTGATCACTCACCTCGGATTAGACAAAGAGCTTCTGGATATCAGGACAGCGATCACTCACCTCGGATTAGACAAAAGTAGAGTATATTGTGACCAACTGCAGGCCACACTACTTGCCTAGAGAGTTCTCAGCTATATTTTTCGTGGCTGTTTATTTACCACCACAAACAGATGCTGGCACTAAGACCGCACTCAGTCAGCTGTATAAGGAAATAAGCCAACAGGAAACCACTCACCCAGATGCGGCGCTCCTAGTGGCTGGAGACTTTAATGCAGGGAAACTTAAATCAGTTCTACCAGATCTCTATCAACATGTTAAATTTGCAACCAGAGGAAAATACATTCTAGATCACCTTTACTCCATACACAGAGACGCGTACAAAGCTCTCCCTTGCCCTCCATTTGGTAAATCCGACCACAACTCGATCGTCCTGATTCCTGCTTACAAGCAAAAATTAAAGCAGGAAGCACCAGTGACTCGGTCTATGAAAAATGGTCAGATGAAGTAGGTGCTAAACTACAGGACTGTTTTGCTATCACAGACTGGAACATTGAGGAATACACCACATCAGTCACTGGCTTTATCAATAAGTGCATTGAGGACGTTGTCCCCACAGTGACTGTACGTACATACCCCAACCAGAAGCCATGTATTACAGGCAACATTCGCACTGAGCTAAAGGGTAGTGTTATGGAGAGTGAATGAGGACCCAAAAGCGAACTAACTTAAACAGAGCTTCTTTAATAACCAAACATAGGTAGGCTCAGATAGACCGGCAGATTCCGACAGGACAGGACAAGGTTACAGCAAACATGACGATAGTCTGGCTCAGGCATGAAACACAACAAACAAGAATCCGACAAGGACAGGAGCAGGAACAGAGAGAGATATAGAGACCTAATCAGAGGGAAAAAGGGAACAGGTGGGAAAAGGGGTGACGAGGTAGTTAGGAGGAGACAAGGCACAGCTGGGGAAAAGAGGGGGAGAAAAGGTAACCTAACAACGACCAGCAGAGGGAGACAGGGTGAAGGGAAAGGACAGAAACAAGACACAACATGACAGTACATGACAGTACCCCCCCACTCACCGAGCGCCTCCTGGCGCACTCGAGGAGGAAACCTGGCGGCAACGGAGGAAATCATCGATCAGCGCACGGTCCAGCACGTCCCGAGAGGGAACCCAACTCCTCTCCTCAGGACCGTACCCCTCCCAATCTACTAGGTACTGATGACCACGGCCCCGAGGACGCATGTCCAAAATCCTACGGACCCTGTAGATGGGTGCGCCCTCGACAAGGATGGGGGGGGGGGGGGGGGAAGACGAGCGGGGGCGCGAAGAACGGGCTTGATACAGGAGACATGGAAGACCGGGTGGACGCGACGAAGGTATCGCGGAAGAAGAAGTCGAACTGCGACAGGATTAATGACCTGAGAAATACGGAACGGACCAATGAACCGCGGGGTCAACTTGCGAGAAGTGGTCTTAAGGGGAAGGTTCTGAGTGGAGAGCCAAACTCTCTGACCGCGACAATATCTAGGACTCTTAGTTCTACGCTTATTAGCAGCCCTCACAGTCTGCGTCCTATAACGGCAAAGTGCAGACCTGACCCTCTTCCAGGTGCGCTCGCAACGTTGGACAAAAGCCTGAGCGGAGGGGACGCTGGACTCGGCGAACTGAGATGAGAACAGCGGAGGCTGGTACCCGAGGCTACTCTGAAAAGGAGATAGCCCGGTCGCAGACGAAGGAAGCGAGTTGTGGGCGTATTCTGCCCAGGGGAGCTGTTCTGACCAAGACGCAGGGTTACGAAAAGAAAGACTGCGTAAGATGCGACCAATAGTCTGATTGGCCCGTTCTGCTTGACCGTTAGACTGGGGGTGAAAGCCGGAAGAGAGACTGACGGAAGCCCCAATCAAACGGCAAAACTCCCTCCAAAATTGAGACGTGAATTGTGGACCTCTGTCCGAAACGACGTCTGACGGAAGGCCATGAATTCTGAAAACATTCTCGATGATGATTTGTGCCGTCTCTTTAGCAGAAGGAAGCTTAGCAAGGGGAATGAAATGAGCCGCCTTAGAGAACCTATCGACAACCGTAAGAATAACAGTCTTCCCCGCTGACGAAGGCAGTCCGGTGACAAAATCTAAGGCGATGTGAGACCACGGTCGAGAGGGAATAGGAAGCGGCCTGAGACGGCCGGCAGGAGGAGAGTTACCGGACTTAGTCTGCGCGCAGACCGAACAAGCAGCCACGAAACGACGCGTGTCATGCTCCCGGGTGGGCCACCAAAAACGCTGGCGAATGGAAGCAAGCGTACCCCGAACGCCAGGGTGGCCGGCTAACTTGGCAGAGTGAGCCCACTGAAGAACGGCCAGACGAGTAGGAACGGGAACGAAAAGAAGGTTCCTAGGACAAGCGCGCGGCGACGGAGTGTGAGTGAGCGCTTGTTTTACCTGCCTCTCAATTCCCCAGACAGTCAACCCGACAACACGCCCCTCAGGGAGAATCCCCTCGGGGTCAGTGGAGGCTACTGAAGAACTGAAGAGACGAGACAAAGCATCAGGCTTGGTGTTCTTAGAGCCCGGACGATAAGAAATCACGAACTCGAAACGAGCGAAAAACAGCGCCCAACGCGCCTGACGCGCATTAAGTCGTTTGGCAGAACGGATGTACTCAAGGTTCCTATGGTCAGTCCAAACGACAAAAGGAACGGTCGCCCCCTCCAACCACTGTCGCCATTCGCCTAGGGCTAACCGGATGGCGAGCAGTTCGCGGTTACCCACATCATAGTTACGTTCCGACGGCGACAGGCGATGAGAAAAATACGCGCATGGGTGGACCTTGTCGTCAGAGAGGGAGCGCTGAGAAAGGATGGCTCCCACGCCCACCTCTGACGCGTCAACCTCGACAACGAACTGTCTAGAGACGTCAGGTGTAACAAGGATAGGAGCGGATGTAAAACGATTCTTGAGGAGATCAAAAGCTCCCTGGGCGGAAACGGACCACTTAAAGCACGTCTTGACAGAAGTAAGGGCTGTGAGAGGAGCTGCCACCTGACCGAAATTACGGATGAAACGACGATAGAAGTTCGCGAAGCCGAGAAAGCGCTGCAGCTCGACGCGTGACTTAGGGACGGGCCAATCAATGACAGCTTGGACCTTAGCGGGATCCATCTTAATGCCTTCAGCGGAAATAACAGAACCGAGAAATGTGACGGAGGAGGCATGAAAAGTGCACTTCTCAGCCTTCACAAAAAGACAATTCTCTAAAAGGCGCTGGAGGACACGTCGAACGTGCTGAACATGAATCTGGAGTGACGGTGAAAAAATCAGGATATCGTCAAGGTAAACGAAAACAAAGATGTTCAGCATGTCTCTCAGGACATCATTGACTAATGCCTGAAAGACAGCTGGAGCGTTAGCGAGGCCGAAAGGAAGAACCCGGTATTCAAAGTGCCCTAACGGAGTGTTAAACGCCGTCTTCCACTCGTCCCCCTCCCTGATGCGCACGAGATGGTAAGCGTTACGAAGGTCCAACTTAGTGAAAAACCTGGCTCCCTGCAGGATCTCGAAGGCTGAAGACATAAGAGGAAGCGGATAACGATTCTTCACTGTTATGTCATTCAGCCCTCGATAATCTATGCAGGGGCGCAGAGACCCGTCCTTCTTCTTGACAAAAAAAAACCCCGCTCCGGCGGGAGAGGAGGAGGGGACTATGGTACCGGCGTCAAGAGCTACAGACAAATAATCTTCGAGAGCCTTACGTTCGGGAGCCGACAGAGAGTATAGTCTACCCCGGGGGGGGGTGGTTCCCGGAAGGAGATCAATACTACAATCATACGACCGGTGTGGAGGAAGAGAGGTGGCCCTGGACCGACTGAACACCGTGCGCAGATCGTGATATTCCTCCGGCACCCCTGTCAAATCACCAGGCTCCTCCTGTGAAGAAGAGACAGAGGAAACAGGAGGGATAGCAGACATTAAACATTTCACATGACAAGAGACGTTCCAGGAGAGGATAGAATTACTAGACCAATTAATGGAAGGATTATGACAAACTAGCCAGGGATGGCCCAAAACAACAGGTGTAAAAGGTGAACGAAAAATTAAAAAAGAAATGGTTTCACTATGATTACCAGAAACAGTGAGGGTTAAAGGTAGCGTCTCACGCTGAATCCTGGGGAGAGGACTACCATCCAGGGCGAACAAGGCCGTGGGCTCCTTTAACTGTCTGAGAGGAATGTCATGTTCCCGAGCCCAGGTCTCGTCCATAAAACAGCCCTCCGCCCCAGAGTCTATTAAGGCACTGCAGGAAGCTGACGAACCGGTCCAGCGTAGATGGACCGACAAGGTAGTGCAGGATCTTGAAGGAGAGACAGGAGTAGTAGCGCTCACCAGTAGCCCTCCGCTTACTGACGAGCTCTGGCCTTTTACTGGACATGAAGTGACAAAATGACCAGCGGAACCGCAATAGAGACAGAGGCGGTTGGTGATTCTCCGTTCCCTCTCCTTAGTCGAGATGCGGATACCTCCCAGCTGCATGGGCTCAGCACCCGAGCCGGCAGAGGAAGATGGTAGTGATGCGGAGAGGGAGGCGACGGAGAGCGCGAGCTCCTTTCCACGAGCTCGGTGACGAAGATCAACCCGTCGCTCAATGCGAATAGCGAGTTCAATCAAGGAATCCACGCTGGAAGGAACCTCCCGGGAGAGAATCTCATCCTTTACCTCTGCGCGGAAACCCTCCAGAAGACGAGCGAGCAAGGCCGGCTCGTTCCAGCCACTGGAGACAGCAAGAGTGCGAAACTCAATAGAGTAGTCTGTTATGGATCGATTGCCTTGACATAGGGAAGACAGGGCCCTGGAAGCCTCCTCCCCAAAAACAGATCGATCAAAAACCCGTATCATCTCCTCCTTAAAGTCTTGATACTGGTTAGTACACTCAGCCCTTGCCTCCCAGATTGCCGTGCCCCACTCACGAGCCCGTCCAATAAGGAGAGATATGACGTAGGCGACACGAGCAGTGCTCCTGGAGTAAGTGTTGGGCTGGAGAGAAAACACAATATCACACTGGGTGAGGAACGAGCGGCATTCAGTGGGCTCCCCAGAGTAACACGGCGGGTTATTGATTCTGGGCTCCGGAGATTCGAAAGCCCTGGAAGTGGCCGGTGGATCGAGGCGGAGATGGTGAACCTGTTCTGTGAGGTTGGAGACTTGGGTGGCCAGGGACTCAACGGCATGTCGAGCAGCAGACACTTCCTGCTCGTGTCTGCCTAGCATCGCTCCCTGGATCCCGACGGCTGAGTGGAGAGGATCCGAAGTCGCTGGGTCCATTCTTGGTCGGATTCTTCTGTTATGGAGAGTGAATGAGGACCCAAAAGCGAACTAACTTAAACAGAGCTTCTTTAATAACCAAACATAGGTAGGCTCAGATAGACCGGCAGATTCCGACAGGACAGGACAAGGTTACAGCAAACATGACGATAGTCTGGCTCAGGCATGAAACACAACAAACAAGAATCCGACAAGGACAGGAGCAGGAACAGAGAGAGATATAGAGACCTAATCAGAGGGAAAAAGGGAACAGGTGGGAAAAGGGGTGACGAGGTAGTTAGGAGGAGACAAGGCACAGCTGGGGAAAAGAGGGGGAGAAAAGGTAACCTAACAACGACCAGCAGAGGGAGACAGGGTGAAGGGAAAGGACAGAAACAAGACACAACATGACAGTACATGACAGGTAGAGCTGCTGCTTTCAAGGTGAGGGACTCTAACCCGGAAGCTTACAAGAAATCCCGCTATACCCTGTGACGAACCATCAAACAGGCCAAGCGTCAATACAGGGCTAAGATTGAATCATACTACACCGGCTCCGACGCTCGTCGGATGTGGCAGGGCTTGCAAACTATTACAGACTACAAAGGGAAGCACAGCCGCGAGCTGCCCAGTGACACGAGCCTACCAGATAAGCTAAATCACTTCTATGCTCGCTTCGAGGCAAGCATTTCTGAAGCATATATGAGAGCATCAGATGTTCCGGACAACTGTGATCACGCTCTACGTAGCCGACGTGAGTAAGACCTTTAAACAGGTCAACATACACATGGCTGCTGGGCCAGACGGATTACCAGGAAGTGTGCTCCTGGCATGTGCTGACCAACTGGCAGGTCTCTTCACTAACATTTTCAACATGTCCCTGATTGAGTCTGTAATACCAACATGCTTCAAGCAGACCACCATCGTCCATGTGCCGAAGAACACAAAAGCAACCTGCCTAAATGTCTACAGACCCGTAGCACTCACGCCCGTAGCCATGAAGTGCTTTGAAAGGCTGGTAATGGCTCACATCAACACCAGTACCCTCAAAGCTCATCACCAAGCTAAGGATCCTGGGACTAAATACCTCCCTCTGTAACTGGATCCTGGACTTCCTGACAGGCCGCCCTCATCTGCTACGCTGATCCTCAACACAGGAGCTCCTCAGGGGTGCGTGCTCAGTCCCCTCCTGCACTCCCTGTTCACCCACGACTGCAAGGCCAGGCACGACTCCAACACCATCATTAAGTTTGCTGACGACACAACAGTGGTAGGCCTGATCACCGACAACGACGAGACAGCCTATAGGGAGGAGGTCAGAGACCTGGCCGGGTGGTGCCAGAATAACAACCTATCCCTCAATGTAACCAAGATTAAGGAGATGATTGTGGACAACAGGAAAAGGAGCACCAAGCACATCCCCATTCTCATCGACGGGGCTGTAGTGGAGCAGATTGAGAGCTTAAAATTCCTTGATGTCCACATCAACAACAAACTAGATTGGTCCAAACACACCAAGACAGTCGTGAAGAGGGCACGACAAAGCCTATTCCCCCTCAGGAAACTAAAAAGATTTGGCATGGGTCCTGCGATCCTCAAAAGGTTCTACAGCTGCAACATCAACAGAATCCTGACCGGTTGCATCATTGCCTGGTACGGCAATTGCTCCGACCACAAGGCACTTCAGAGGGTAGTGCGTACGACCCAGTTCATCACTGGGGCAAAGCTGCCTGCCATCCAGGACCTCTACACCAGGCGGTGTCAGAAGAAGGCCCTAAAAATTGTCAAAGACCCCAGTCATAGACTGTTCTCTCTACTACCGCTTGGCAAGCGGTACCGGAGCACCAAGTCTAGGACATAAAGGCTTCTCAACAGTTTTTACGCCCAAGCCATAAGACTCCTGAACAGGTAACCAATGATTACCTGGACTATTTGCATTGTGTGCCCCCCCAACTCCTCTTTTACGCTGCTGCTACTCTCTGTTTATCGTATATTCTTAGTCACTTTAACTATACATTCGTATACATACTACCTAAATTGGCCCGACCAACAAGTGCTCCCGCACATTGGCTAACCGGGCTATCTGCATTGTGTCCCACCACCCACCAACCCCTATTTTTATGCTTCTGCTACTCTCTGTTCATCACACACAGACACATACCTTTTTTTGGTAAATTGGTTAGAGCCTGTAAGTAAGCATTTCACTGTAAGGTTTACACCTGTTGTATTCGGTGCACGTGACAAATAAACTTTGATTTGATATACTATTATTTTAACAGTTTTAGAAACGTGTGTGTTTTCTATCCAATACTACATGCATATCTATATTATATTATATTATTATATTACATTCCAGTCTGTGCTAGCAAAAATAGGTTAAATCCTCTTCTGCATATTACTGGGTTATATCCTGTTGTTCTGTATATTACTGGGTTATATCCTAATGTTCTGTATATTCCTGGGTTACATCCTGTTGTTCTGTATATTACTGGGTTATGTCCTGTATATTACTGGGTTATATCCTGTTGTTCACGTATACTACTGGGACATATCCTGTTGTTCTGTATATTACTGGGTTATATCCTGTTGTTCACGTATACTACTGGGACATATCCTGTTGTTCTGTATATTACTGGGTTATATCCTGTTGTTCTGTATATTACTGGGTTATATCCTGTTGTTCTGTATATTACTGGGTTATATCCTGTATATTACTGGGTTATATCCTGTTGCTCTCGTATACTACTGGGATCTATCCTGTTGTTCTGTATATTACTGGGTTATATCCTGTTGTTCTGTATATTACTGGGTTATATCCTGTTGTTCTGTATATTACTGGGCTATATCCTGTTGTTCTGTATATTACTGGGTTATATCCTGTTGTTCTGCATATTACTGGGTTATATCCTGTTGTGCTGTATATTACTGGGTTATATCCTGTTGTTCTGCATATTACTGGATTATATCCTGTTGTTCTGCATATTACTGGGTTATATCCTGTTGTTCTATATTTTTTACTGGGTTATATCCTGTTGTTCTGCATATTACTGGGTTATATCCTGTTGTTCTGTATATTACTGGGCTATATCCTGTTGTTCTGTATCTTACTGGGTTATATCCTGATGTTCTGTATAGTACTGGCTGTTACGCACGCCTCTGTGAAGAGGGAACGCAACACCGTGCTACAACTCAACTCCCCGTGAAGCGAAAGAGGTATGTAATGTAGATGTGAGTAAGGATGACAAAAGACAGAATTTACCGTTTACTATGAATTTATTCCTTCACACGGTAATGTGGGGAAAAGGGTCTGGATGGAGCCAAAGCAAAGAAAGTAAATATCAAGCCCCCTCTCCTAACTTACCTGCCTAACCACTACTTACCTAATTTAGCACCACCTGGTGCCCAAACCAAAATACAGGGGGGTGGTCCGCCCAGGTCTTACCTAGTGTGCCTAGACAGTGACTATATTACGGGTATATGCATGCCCGCGGGCTTCTTGCCTAAGCACTCCCTAGGTGCCTTCCCCTTCCCCCCTGGGAACAAATGAAACAGGATAACAAACCATTTCAATCATCAAAACAGTGCGTCCTATAGACACATATCAGACAACCAATCAGCTCCCTCAGCAACAACTAACATAGTACATACCAAATCGCTTTCTGAGAAACAACTAACACAGCTCTCAGCAATTGAATTCTCTATATCACAATCAATCTTGCTGCATTGACCTCCCGGCAATGATCTGCCTGCAAAAATATCTCTCCTGAACAATACAACACTGGCTTTATATAGCTTCAGAAGGAATCTAATGGGATACAGCTGTAACTTGACGATGAGGCAGGGGCCAGCTCTCCAATTAGCCCTGGAGTCGACCAATCAGCTGCTTGAGGGATTTTCAGGAAGCCATCTCCTGAAACACACTCAAATAAACAAACTACAACACAGAAACTGGGGAACATAACATGCCCACCACAAAAATTGCAAACATACAGTTTGTAATAACAAAAACCAACGCATCCCCAGTTAGTAAACCCGTGATAGAGCGTCGGCAACCACATTCGCTGAGCCCTTCACATAAGCTATCTGTACATTATATCCTTGGACAATCAGAGCCCACCGCATAAGGCGGCGGTTCTGATTGTACATTTGCTTCAAGAACACCAATGGATTATGGTCCGTGAAGACCATTACAGGCAAGGCACTGGAGCCCACATATACCTCAAAGAACTGTAAGGCTAGCAATAAAGCCAGCGTCTCTTGTTCAATGTTGGAGTACCTTGACTGACACGAGTTGAACTTACGGGAGAAGAAACTGACGGGCCGATCCACTCCTTCTTCATCTTCCTGTAAGAGAACCGCACCCACCCCCACTATACTAGTATCTGCCTACAACTTAAAAGGTTTGTCAAAGTTGGGGGCGGCAAGCGCTGGGGCACTACAAAGTAGCGCTTTAGCGGACTCAAAAGCATAGTTACAGTCCTTGGACCACTTGAGTGGTACCTTGGGACTAAGCAGAGATGAAAGGGGAGCGACTACCACAGAGAAATTCTTACAGAATGTACGATAGTACCCTACCATCCCTAGGAATCTGCGCAACTGGCGGCGAGTCGCGGGAGCAGGAAAAGCAACAATTGCTTCCACTTTGCCAGTTACTGGGCGCACTTGACCTCGTCCCACTTGTTTCCCTAAGTAAGTCACTGTAGCCTTCCCAAACTCACACTTGGCCAAATTGAGGGTTAAAGAAGCATTCTCCAACCGCTGAAACACACTTCTCAAAGTGGCGAGATGATCAGACGATAGTCCGTACATAACGTACCGTCAGGCTTAGGAACAAGAATACATGGGGAACTCCAGGAGCTGTTACTGGGTTTTGCCAAGTCATTCTGTAATAAATAAGCTACCTCACTTTTCATGACCTCCCTTTTCTTAGCATTTACCCGGCTTTCCTGAGGAACTGTTGGGAGTTTCACGCACATAACATGTTTTCAGCATGTTAATTAACATGACACACATGGGAAGATCGCCTTCGATCTGGGGTCTTTATCACATAATTGGTGTCATTGAGTGTCTTTTCCACCAGGTATGGTCCAGAAAAACGTGCTGACAGAGATGAGCCAGGGATTGGCAACAAAACTAAAACTTCAACCCCTGGTGCTAAAGAACGGCCAACAGCCTTTTTGTCATAATGAAACTTCATGCGTTTTTGAGACGAGGAGAGAGAATCTGGGGCTAACGCACAGGCGGGGTACAGGTGTGGTTTGTCTCTATCCCCTGTAATATGACATGCGAGCCACAATACGTTTCAGAAGACCAGGGTAAAGCATCAGTAATGATTACTGACTGCGCCGCCCCGGTGTCTCATAGGATTTGGATAGGCTTTTGATCAGCTTGTTCTCCTGTTAAGGAAACATAACCGGCAGAGATAAACGGAGCATAGACAGGATCTGGTTTCTCAAATGCTGAATCAATTACTCGATCCAATGGACGAGCCAAAGACTGGACTAAACCCAAACTTTTCATTTTTGGGGACGGTGACTGATGAGGTAAATTTTTTAAAACTGGGCAGTCCGCAATCACGTGACCCTTTTGGTGACAGTAAAAACATTCAGGGATCGTGTATATATCAATGAATTGTTCTCAGATCGCAGATTGCCCCTTTAACAAGATAAATAGAATTACAAGTGACAGACTGCAGATATTTCATAAAGTATTACATATGTTGACATGTAACCATTATAACCCCTATTACCATTATAACCATCATGACCATTATAACCATTATAACCCCTATTACCATTATAACCATTATAACCATTATAACAATTAATACCATTATAACCATTATAACCATTATAACCCTTATAACCATTACCAGTATGACCATTATAACCCATATCACCATTATACCCATTATAACCATTATTACCATTATACCCATTATTACCATTATAACCTCTTTAACCCATATTACCATTATAACCATTATAACCATTATTACCATTATATCCATTATTACCATTATAACCGTTATAACACCTATTACCATTATAACCATTATAACCATTATTACAATTTGAACCAGTATTACCATTATAACCAGTATAACCATTATAAACCTTCTCACCATTATAACCATTATAACAATTATTGCCAACATAACCCTTATATCCCATATAACCCTCATAACCATTACAACCATTATAACCCTTATCACCAGTATAACCATTATAACCCTTATAACCATTATAACCCTTATAACCATTATAACCCTTAACCATTATAACCATTATAACCCGTATAACCATTATAACCATTATAACCATTAACACTCTTATAACCATTATAACCCTTATAACCATTAACACTCTTATAACCATTATAACCCTTATAACCATTAACACTCTTATAACCATTATAACCCTTATAACCATTAACACTCTTATAACCATTATAGCCAGTATAACCCTCATAACCATTATAATCCTTATAACCCTCATAACCCTCATAACCATTATAACCATTATAACCCTTATAACAATTATAACCCTTATAACCATTAACACTCTTATAACCATTATAGCCAGTATATCCCTCATAACCATTATAACCATTATAACCCTTATAACCAATAAAACTCTTATAACCATTATAACCCTCATAACCATTATAACCATTATAACCATTATAGACATTATAACCATTATAACCCTTATAACCATTATGACCATTATAACCCTCATAACCCTTATAACCATTATAACAGTATAACCCTTATAACCCTCATAACCCTTATAACCATTATAACCCTCATAACCCTCATAACCCTTATAACCACTATAACCATTATGACCATTATAACCCTCATAACCCTTATAACCATTATAACAGTATAACCCTTATAACCCTCATAACCATTATAACCATTATAACCATTATAACCCTCATAACCCTCATAACCACTATTACCATTACAGCCTTTATAACCCTTATAGTGGATTTCATGAAAAGGCTTAGGGTTGTCAGAGGAGAAGCGACCTGAACGAGGCACTGATGACGTAATCGTCCGGCCTTCAAAACGAGGCGCACCAAAGACAGTCTTGTGTGTCAAAGCGTACTCATCTGCCAACACTGCTGCTTGGGGCCAATGCCGCCACTTCCTGTTCATTTTAAAAGAACTACAATTTTATCTGGGAGGTTGCTTTTAACTTCTTATGGCTGAGATCCCGTTACCGGGAGCGATATAACAACAACCAGTGATAGTACAGGGCGACATATTCAAAAGAACAGAAATCTCATAATTAGAATTCCTCAAACATACATGTATCTGCGCACCAGTGCTCCAGTGCCCAGTTTATCCTGTGCCCCCTCTACGTACCAGGCCTCCTGTAGGTCTCCCCAGCCTGGTGGGCCCTGTGGCAGCCCCACGCACCAGGCTGTCTCTGCGTCTCCTCCCTCCAGAGTCGCCCTCCAGTCCGGAGCCTCCAGAGTCGCCCTCCAGTCCGGAGCCTCCAGAGTCGCCCTCCAGACCGGAGCCTCCAGTGACACCTTCCAGTCCGGAGCCTCCAACAAGGGTGCCCAGTCCGGAGCCTCCAACAAGGGTGCCCAGTCCGGAGCCTCCAACAAGGGTCCCCAGTCCGGGGCCCGCAACGAGGGTGCCCAGTCCGGGGCCCGCTACGAGGGTCCCCAGTCCGGGGCCCGCAACGAGGTCGGCGGCGAGGCTCTTAGCACTAGAGGCGCCACCAAAGTGGGCCAAGCCAGAGGTGGAGCGGGGTCTACGTCCCGCACCAGAGCCGCCACCACGGAGAAATTCCCACTCAGACCCTCCCCTATAGGTTCAGGTTTTGCGGCCGGAGTCTGCACCTTTGGGGGGAGGGGGGTTACTGTCACGCCCTGACCTTAGAGAGCTTTTTATGTCTCTATTTTGGTTTGGTCAGGGTGTGATTTGGGGTGGGCATTCTATGATCTTTTTTCTATGTTTTTTATTTCTTTGATTGGCCGGGTATGGTTCTCAATCAGGGACAGCTGACTATCGTTGACTCTGATTGGGAACCATACTTAGGTAGCTTTTTCCCACCTATGTTTTGTGGGTAGTTGTTTTCTGTTTAGTGTTCTGCACCTGACAGGACTGTTTCGGTTTCGTTTTGCACGTTGTTATTTTGTTTCAGTGTTCAGTTTAAAATCAAATCATGAACACTTACCACGCTACGCTTTGGTCCGATTCTTCCTCAATAGACGACGACCGGTACAGATGGCCTCTTACACTTCTTGACTTTGTTGTCCTTAAGCCATTTTGCCAAAATGTGGAAGTATGCCTGGGGTCTATTTGGACGACCCATTTGCGACCAAGCTTTGACTTCCTGACTGATCTGAAGCTTTGACTTTCTTCTTGAGATCTTGCTTCAAAATATCCACAGGGGACTATGGTACCGGCGTCAAGAGCTACAGACAAATAATCTTCGAGAGCCTTACGTTCGGGAGCCGACAGAGAGTATAGTCTACCCCGGGGGGGGGGTGGTTCCCGGAAGGAGATCAATACTACAATCATACGACCGGTGTGGAGGAAGAGAGGTGGCCCTGGACCGACTGAACACCGTGCGCAGATCGTGATATTCCTCCGGCACCCCTGTCAAATCACCAGGCTCCTCCTGTGAAGAAGAGACAGAGGAAACAGGAGGGATAGCAGACATTAAACATTTCACATGACAAGAGACGTTCCAGGAGAGGATAGAATTACTAGACCAATTAATGGAAGGATTATGACAAACTAGCCAGGGATGGCCCAAAACAACAGGTGTAAAAGGTGAACGAAAAATTAAAAAAGAAATGGTTTCACTATGATTACCAGAAACAGTGAGGGTTAAAGGTAGCGTCTCACGCTGAATCCTGGGGAGAGGACTACCATCCAGGGCGAACAAGGCCGTGGGCTCCTTTAACTGTCTGAGAGGAATGTCATGTTCCCGAGCCCAGGTCTCGTCCATAAAACAGCCCTCCGCCCCAGAGTCTATTAAGGCACTGCAGGAAGCTGACGAACCGGTCCAGCGTAGATGGACCGACAAGGTAGTGCAGGATCTTGAAGGAGAGACAGGAGTAGTAGCGCTCACCAGTAGCCCTCCGCTTACTGACGAGCTCTGGCCTTTTACTGGACATGAAGTGACAAAATGACCAGCGGAACCGCAATAGAGACAGAGGCGGTTGGTGATTCTCCGTTCCCTCTCCTTAGTCGAGATGCGGATACCTCCCAGCTGCATGGGCTCAGCACCCGAGCCGGCAGAGGAAGATGGTAGTGATGCGGAGAGGGAGGCGACGGAGAGCGCGAGCTCCTTTCCACGAGCTCGGTGACGAAGATCAACCCGTCGCTCAATGCGAATAGCGAGTTCAATCAAGGAATCCACGCTGGAAGGAACCTCCCGGGAGAGAATCTCATCCTTTACCTCTGCGCGGAAACCCTCCAGAAGACGAGCGAGCAAGGCCGGCTCGTTCCAGCCACTGGAGACAGCAAGAGTGCGAAACTCAATAGAGTAGTCTGTTATGGATCGATTGCCTTGACATAGGGAAGACAGGGCCCTGGAAGCCTCCTCCCCAAAAACAGATCGATCAAAAACCCGTATCATCTCCTCCTTAAAGTCTTGATACTGGTTAGTACACTCAGCCCTTGCCTCCCAGATTGCCGTGCCCCACTCACGAGCCCGTCCAATAAGGAGAGATATGACGTAGGCGACACGAGCAGTGCTCCTGGAGTAAGTGTTGGGCTGGAGAGAAAACACAATATCACACTGGGTGAGGAACGAGCGGCATTCAGTGGGCTCCCCAGAGTAACACGGCGGGTTATTGATTCTGGGCTCCGGAGATTCGAAAGCCCTGGAAGTGGCCGGTGGATCGAGGCGGAGATGGTGAACCTGTTCTGTGAGGTTGGAGACTTGGGTGGCCAGGGACTCAACGGCATGTCGAGCAGCAGACACTTCCTGCTCGTGTCTGCCTAGCATCGCTCCCTGGATCCCGACGGCTGAGTGGAGAGGATCCGAAGTCGCTGGGTCCATTCTTGGTCGGATTCTTCTGTTATGGAGAGTGAATGAGGACCCAAAAGCGAACTAACTTAAACAGAGCTTCTTTAATAACCAAACATAGGTAGGCTCAGATAGACCGGCAGATTCCGACAGGACAGGACAAGGTTACAGCAAACATGACGATAGTCTGGCTCAGGCATGAAACACAACAAACAAGAATCCGACAAGGACAGGAGCAGGAACAGAGAGAGATATAGAGACCTAATCAGAGGGAAAAAGGGAACAGGTGGGAAAAGGGGTGACGAGGTAGTTAGGAGGAGACAAGGCACAGCTGGGGAAAAGAGGGGGAGAAAAGGTAACCTAACAACGACCAGCAGAGGGAGACAGGGTGAAGGGAAAGGACAGAAACAAGACACAACATGACAGTACATGACAGGTAGAGCTGCTGCTTTCAAGGTGAGGGACTCTAACCCGGAAGCTTACAAGAAATCCCGCTATACCCTGTGACGAACCATCAAACAGGCCAAGCGTCAATACAGGGCTAAGATTGAATCATACTACACCGGCTCCGACGCTCGTCGGATGTGGCAGGGCTTGCAAACTATTACAGACTACAAAGGGAAGCACAGCCGCGAGCTGCCCAGTGACACGAGCCTACCAGATAAGCTAAATCACTTCTATGCTCGCTTCGAGGCAAGCATTTCTGAAGCATATATGAGAGCATCAGATGTTCCGGACAACTGTGATCACGCTCTACGTAGCCGACGTGAGTAAGACCTTTAAACAGGTCAACATACACATGGCTGCTGGGCCAGACGGATTACCAGGAAGTGTGCTCCTGGCATGTGCTGACCAACTGGCAGGTCTCTTCACTAACATTTTCAACATGTCCCTGATTGAGTCTGTAATACCAACATGCTTCAAGCAGACCACCATCGTCCATGTGCCGAAGAACACAAAAGCAACCTGCCTAAATGTCTACAGACCCGTAGCACTCACGCCCGTAGCCATGAAGTGCTTTGAAAGGCTGGTAATGGCTCACATCAACACCAGTACCCTCAAAGCTCATCACCAAGCTAAGGATCCTGGGACTAAATACCTCCCTCTGTAACTGGATCCTGGACTTCCTGACAGGCCGCCCTCATCTGCTACGCTGATCCTCAACACAGGAGCTCCTCAGGGGTGCGTGCTCAGTCCCCTCCTGCACTCCCTGTTCACCCACGACTGCAAGGCCAGGCACGACTCCAACACCATCATTAAGTTTGCTGACGACACAACAGTGGTAGGCCTGATCACCGACAACGACGAGACAGCCTATAGGGAGGAGGTCAGAGACCTGGCCGGGTGGTGCCAGAATAACAACCTATCCCTCAATGTAACCAAGATTAAGGAGATGATTGTGGACAACAGGAAAAGGAGCACCAAGCACATCCCCATTCTCATCGACGGGGCTGTAGTGGAGCAGATTGAGAGCTTAAAATTCCTTGATGTCCACATCAACAACAAACTAGATTGGTCCAAACACACCAAGACAGTCGTGAAGAGGGCACGACAAAGCCTATTCCCCCTCAGGAAACTAAAAAGATTTGGCATGGGTCCTGCGATCCTCAAAAGGTTCTACAGCTGCAACATCAACAGAATCCTGACCGGTTGCATCATTGCCTGGTACGGCAATTGCTCCGACCACAAGGCACTTCAGAGGGTAGTGCGTACGACCCAGTTCATCACTGGGGCAAAGCTGCCTGCCATCCAGGACCTCTACACCAGGCGGTGTCAGAAGAAGGCCCTAAAAATTGTCAAAGACCCCAGTCATAGACTGTTCTCTCTACTACCGCTTGGCAAGCGGTACCGGAGCACCAAGTCTAGGACATAAAGGCTTCTCAACAGTTTTTACGCCCAAGCCATAAGACTCCTGAACAGGTAACCAATGATTACCTGGACTATTTGCATTGTGTGCCCCCCCAACTCCTCTTTTACGCTGCTGCTACTCTCTGTTTATCGTATATTCTTAGTCACTTTAACTATACATTCGTATACATACTACCTAAATTGGCCCGACCAACAAGTGCTCCCGCACATTGGCTAACCGGGCTATCTGCATTGTGTCCCACCACCCACCAACCCCTATTTTTATGCTTCTGCTACTCTCTGTTCATCACACACAGACACATACCTTTTTTTGGTAAATTGGTTAGAGCCTGTAAGTAAGCATTTCACTGTAAGGTTTACACCTGTTGTATTCGGTGCACGTGACAAATAAACTTTGATTTGATATACTATTATTTTAACAGTTTTAGAAACGTGTGTGTTTTCTATCCAATACTACATGCATATCTATATTATATTATATTATTATATTACATTCCAGTCTGTGCTAGCAAAAATAGGTTAAATCCTCTTCTGCATATTACTGGGTTATATCCTGTTGTTCTGTATATTACTGGGTTATATCCTAATGTTCTGTATATTCCTGGGTTACATCCTGTTGTTCTGTATATTACTGGGTTATGTCCTGTATATTACTGGGTTATATCCTGTTGTTCACGTATACTACTGGGACATATCCTGTTGTTCTGTATATTACTGGGTTATATCCTGTTGTTCACGTATACTACTGGGACATATCCTGTTGTTCTGTATATTACTGGGTTATATCCTGTTGTTCTGTATATTACTGGGTTATATCCTGTTGTTCTGTATATTACTGGGTTATATCCTGTATATTACTGGGTTATATCCTGTTGCTCTCGTATACTACTGGGATCTATCCTGTTGTTCTGTATATTACTGGGTTATATCCTGTTGTTCTGTATATTACTGGGTTATATCCTGTTGTTCTGTATATTACTGGGCTATATCCTGTTGTTCTGTATATTACTGGGTTATATCCTGTTGTTCTGCATATTACTGGGTTATATCCTGTTGTGCTGTATATTACTGGGTTATATCCTGTTGTTCTGCATATTACTGGATTATATCCTGTTGTTCTGCATATTACTGGGTTATATCCTGTTGTTCTATATTTTTTACTGGGTTATATCCTGTTGTTCTGCATATTACTGGGTTATATCCTGTTGTTCTGTATATTACTGGGCTATATCCTGTTGTTCTGTATCTTACTGGGTTATATCCTGATGTTCTGTATAGTACTGGCTGTTACGCACGCCTCTGTGAAGAGGGAACGCAACACCGTGCTACAACTCAACTCCCCGTGAAGCGAAAGAGGTATGTAATGTAGATGTGAGTAAGGATGACAAAAGACAGAATTTACCGTTTACTATGAATTTATTCCTTCACACGGTAATGTGGGGAAAAGGGTCTGGATGGAGCCAAAGCAAAGAAAGTAAATATCAAGCCCCCTCTCCTAACTTACCTGCCTAACCACTACTTACCTAATTTAGCACCACCTGGTGCCCAAACCAAAATACAGGGGGGTGGTCCGCCCAGGTCTTACCTAGTGTGCCTAGACAGTGACTATATTACGGGTATATGCATGCCCGCGGGCTTCTTGCCTAAGCACTCCCTAGGTGCCTTCCCCTTCCCCCCTGGGAACAAATGAAACAGGATAACAAACCATTTCAATCATCAAAACAGTGCGTCCTATAGACACATATCAGACAACCAATCAGCTCCCTCAGCAACAACTAACATAGTACATACCAAATCGCTTTCTGAGAAACAACTAACACAGCTCTCAGCAATTGAATTCTCTATATCACAATCAATCTTGCTGCATTGACCTCCCGGCAATGATCTGCCTGCAAAAATATCTCTCCTGAACAATACAACACTGGCTTTATATAGCTTCAGAAGGAATCTAATGGGATACAGCTGTAACTTGACGATGAGGCAGGGGCCAGCTCTCCAATTAGCCCTGGAGTCGACCAATCAGCTGCTTGAGGGATTTTCAGGAAGCCATCTCCTGAAACACACTCAAATAAACAAACTACAACACAGAAACTGGGGAACATAACATGCCCACCACAAAAATTGCAAACATACAGTTTGTAATAACAAAAACCAACGCATCCCCAGTTAGTAAACCCGTGATAGAGCGTCGGCAACCACATTCGCTGAGCCCTTCACATAAGCTATCTGTACATTATATCCTTGGACAATCAGAGCCCACCGCATAAGGCGGCGGTTCTGATTGTACATTTGCTTCAAGAACACCAATGGATTATGGTCCGTGAAGACCATTACAGGCAAGGCACTGGAGCCCACATATACCTCAAAGAACTGTAAGGCTAGCAATAAAGCCAGCGTCTCTTGTTCAATGTTGGAGTACCTTGACTGACACGAGTTGAACTTACGGGAGAAGAAACTGACGGGCCGATCCACTCCTTCTTCATCTTCCTGTAAGAGAACCGCACCCACCCCCACTATACTAGTATCTGCCTACAACTTAAAAGGTTTGTCAAAGTTGGGGGCGGCAAGCGCTGGGGCACTACAAAGTAGCGCTTTAGCGGACTCAAAAGCATAGTTACAGTCCTTGGACCACTTGAGTGGTACCTTGGGACTAAGCAGAGATGAAAGGGGAGCGACTACCACAGAGAAATTCTTACAGAATGTACGATAGTACCCTACCATCCCTAGGAATCTGCGCAACTGGCGGCGAGTCGCGGGAGCAGGAAAAGCAACAATTGCTTCCACTTTGCCAGTTACTGGGCGCACTTGACCTCGTCCCACTTGTTTCCCTAAGTAAGTCACTGTAGCCTTCCCAAACTCACACTTGGCCAAATTGAGGGTTAAAGAAGCATTCTCCAACCGCTGAAACACACTTCTCAAAGTGGCGAGATGATCAGACGATAGTCCGTACATAACGTACCGTCAGGCTTAGGAACAAGAATACATGGGGAACTCCAGGAGCTGTTACTGGGTTTTGCCAAGTAATTCTGTAATAAATAAGCTACCTCACTTTTCATGACCTCCCTTTTCTTAGCATTTACCCGGCTTTCCTGAGGAACTGTTGGGAGTTTCACGCACATAACATGTTTTCAGCATGTTAATTAACATGACACACATGGGAAGATCGCCTTCGATCTGGGGTCTTTATCACATAATTGGTGTCATTGAGTGTCTTTTCCACCAGGTATGGTCCAGAAAAACGTGCTGACAGAGATGAGCCAGGGATTGGCAACAAAACTAAAACTTCAACCCCTGGTGCTAAAGAACGGCCAACAGCCTTTTTGTCATAATGAAACTTCATGCGTTTTTGAGACGAGGAGAGAGAATCTGGGGCTAACGCACAGGCGGGGTACAGGTGTGGTTTGTCTCTATCCCCTGTAATATGACATGCGAGCCACAATACGTTTCAGAAGACCAGGGTAAAGCATCAGTAATGATTACTGACTGCGCCGCCCCGGTGTCTCATAGGATTTGGATAGGCTTTTGATCAGCTTGTTCTCCTGTTAAGGAAACATAACCGGCAGAGATAAACGGAGCATAGACAGGATCTGGTTTCTCAAATGCTGAATCAATTACTCGATCCAATGGACGAGCCAAAGACTGGACTAAACCCAAACTTTTCATTTTTGGGGACGGTGACTGATGAGGTAAATTTTTTAAAACTGGGCAGTCCGCAATCACGTGACCCTTTTGGTGACAGTAAAAACATTCAGGGATCGTGTATATATCAATGAATTGTTCTCAGATCGCAGATTGCCCCTTTAACAAGATAAATAGAATTACAAGTGACAGACTGCAGATATTTCATAAAGTATTACATATGTTGACATGTAACCATTATAACCCCTATTACCATTATAACCATCATGACCATTATAACCATTATAACCCCTATTACCATTATAACCATTATAACCATTATAACAATTAATACCATTATAACCATTATAACCATTATAACCCTTATAACCATTACCAGTATGACCATTATAACCCATATCACCATTATACCCATTATAACCATTATTACCATTATACCCATTATTACCATTATAACCTCTTTAACCCATATTACCATTATAACCATTATAACCATTATTACCATTATATCCATTATTACCATTATAACCGTTATAACACCTATTACCATTATAACCATTATAACCATTATTACAATTTGAACCAGTATTACCATTATAACCAGTATAACCATTATAAACCTTCTCACCATTATAACCATTATAACAATTATTGCCAACATAACCCTTATATCCCATATAACCCTCATAACCATTACAACCATTATAACCCTTATCACCAGTATAACCATTATAACCCTTATAACCATTATAACCCTTATAACCATTATAACCCTTAACCATTATAACCATTATAACCCGTATAACCATTATAACCATTATAACCATTAACACTCTTATAACCATTATAACCCTTATAACCATTAACACTCTTATAACCATTATAACCCTTATAACCATTAACACTCTTATAACCATTATAACCCTTATAACCATTAACACTCTTATAACCATTATAACCCTTATAACCATTAACACTCTTATAACCATTATAGCCAGTATAACCCTCATAACCATTATAATCCTTATAACCCTCATAACCCTCATAACCATTATAACCATTATAACCCTTATAACAATTATAACCCTTATAACCATTAACACTCTTATAACCATTATAGCCAGTATATCCCTCATAACCATTATAACCATTATAACCCTTATAACCAATAAAACTCTTATAACCATTATAACCCTCATAACCATTATAACCATTATAACCATTATAGACATTATAACCATTATAACCCTTATAACCATTATGACCATTATAACCCTCATAACCCTTATAACCATTATAACAGTATAACCCTTATAACCCTCATAACCCTTATAACCATTATAACCCTCATAACCCTCATAACCCTTATAACCACTATAACCATTATGACCATTATAACCCTCATAACCCTTATAACCATTATAACAGTATAACCCTTATAACCCTCATAACCATTATAACCATTATAACCATTATAACCCTCATAACCCTCATAACCACTATTACCATTACAGCCTTTATAACCCTTATAGTGGATTTCATGAAAAGGCTTAGGGTTGTCAGAGGAGAAGCGACCTGAACGAGGCACTGATGACGTAATCGTCCGGCCTTCAAAACGAGGCGCACCAAAGACAGTCTTGTGTGTCAAAGCGTACTCATCTGCCAACACTGCTGCTTGGGGCCAATGCCGCCACTTCCTGTTCATTTTAAAAGAACTACAATTTTATCTGGGAGGTTGCTTTTAACTTCTTATGGCTGAGATCCCGTTACCGGGAGCGATATAACAACAACCAGTGATAGTACAGGGCGACATATTCAAAAGAACAGAAATCTCATAATTAGAATTCCTCAAACATACATGTATCTGCGCACCAGTGCTCCAGTGCCCAGTTTATCCTGTGCCCCCTCTACGTACCAGGCCTCCTGTAGGTCTCCCCAGCCTGGTGGGCCCTGTGGCAGCCCCACGCACCAGGCTGTCTCTGCGTCTCCTCCCTCCAGAGTCGCCCTCCAGTCCGGAGCCTCCAGAGTCGCCCTCCAGTCCGGAGCCTCCAGAGTCGCCCTCCAGACCGGAGCCTCCAGTGACACCTTCCAGTCCGGAGCCTCCAACAAGGGTGCCCAGTCCGGAGCCTCCAACAAGGGTGCCCAGTCCGGAGCCTCCAACAAGGGTCCCCAGTCCGGGGCCCGCAACGAGGGTGCCCAGTCCGGGGCCCGCTACGAGGGTCCCCAGTCCGGGGCCCGCAACGAGGTCGGCGGCGAGGCTCTTAGCACTAGAGGCGCCACCAAAGTGGGCCAAGCCAGAGGTGGAGCGGGGTCTACGTCCCGCACCAGAGCCGCCACCACGGAGAAATTCCCACTCAGACCCTCCCCTATAGGTTCAGGTTTTGCGGCCGGAGTCTGCACCTTTGGGGGGGAGGGGGGTTACTGTCACGCCCTGACCTTAGAGAGCTTTTTATGTCTCTATTTTGGTTTGGTCAGGGTGTGATTTGGGGTGGGCATTCTATGATCTTTTTTCTATGTTTTTTATTTCTTTGATTGGCCGGGTATGGTTCTCAATCAGGGACAGCTGACTATCGTTGACTCTGATTGGGAACCATACTTAGGTAGCTTTTTCCCACCTATGTTTTGTGGGTAGTTGTTTTCTGTTTAGTGTTCTGCACCTGACAGGACTGTTTCGGTTTCGTTTTGCACGTTGTTATTTTGTTTCAGTGTTCAGTTTAAAATCAAATCATGAACACTTACCACGCTACGCTTTGGTCCGATTCTTCCTCAATAGACGACGACCGGTACAGATGGCCTCTTACACTTCTTGACTTTGTTGTCCTTAAGCCATTTTGCCAAAATGTGGAAGTATGCCTGGGGTCTATTTGGACGACCCATTTGCGACCAAGCTTTGACTTCCTGACTGATCTGAAGCTTTGACTTTCTTCTTGAGATCTTGCTTCAAAATATCCACATAATTTTCCCATCTCATGACTCCATCTATTTTGTGTAGTGCACCAGTCCCTCCTGCATTAAAGCCACAACATAACTCTGTCACCCCCGTGCTTCTTGGTTGGGATGATGTTCTTCGGTTAGCAAGCCTCCCCCTTTTTCCTTCAAACATAACGATCGTCATTATGGCCAAACAGTTACATTTTGTTTCATCGGAACAGAGGACATTTCTCCAAAAAGTAAGATCTTTGTCCCCATGTGCTGTTGCTAACCTTAGTCTGGCTTTTTTATGGTAGCTTTGGAAGAGTGTCTTCTTCCTTGTTGAGCGACATTTCAGGTTATGTTGATAAAGGACTTGTTTTACTGTGGATACAGATACTTTTGTACCTGTTTCCGACAGCATCTTCACAAGGTCCTCTGCTGTTGTTATGGGATTGATTTGCACTTTTCACACCAAAATCCATTCATCTCTAGGAGACAGAACGCATCTCCTTCCTGAGCGGTATGACAGCTGCATTGTCCCAAGGTGTTTATACTTGTGTTCTATTATTTGTACGGATGAACGTGGTACCTTCTGGGGTTTGGAAATTGCTCCCAAGGATGAACAAGACTTGTGGAGGTCTATACATTTTTGGCATTTTTTTAAAAATTTCCCATAATGTCAAGCAAAGATGCACTGAATTTGAAGTTAGGGCTTGAAATGCATCCAAAGGTAGACCTCCAATTGACTCAAAAATGTCAATTAGCCTCTCAGAAGCTTCTGAAGCCATGACATCATTTTCTGTAATTTTCCAAGCTGTTTAAAAGCACAGTCAACTTAGTGTATGTAAACTTCTGACCTTCATGACTAACCATACTAAATGTATACGACGAATGTATATGTACATGAATGACCATGACAAATTAAACTGTAGCTACTTAATTAACTCAACTCTAGCTACATGTTCTGCTAAACTGTAGCTAGATCACTAATTAAACTGTAGATACATAACTAACTAAACTGTAGCTTCATAACTATACTGTAGCTTCAATACTAACTACACTGTAGCTACATGACTAACTACACTGAATATACATGACTAACTACTGCAAAGGGAATAGGAAAGTTACATATTGTGTGTGTGTGTGTGTCTGTGTGTGAGTGTGTGTGTGTGTGTGTGTGTGTGTGTGTGTGTGTGTGTGTGTGTGTGTGTGTGTGTGTGCGTGCGTGCGTGTGTGTGCGTGAATGGTTACCAGTGTACCATTGATGCACACTTTTTACCAACAAGATCTCATTAGTCGCCTTTGAAATGAAACGTGTTATAGATGAATGTTTATTTTTTTACCCGTTAATTCGGTGACAGGGTTAAAACGGAAACGACTGAAAGGTTAAAGGTTGTGGCATTCATCCCAAGTGGTTAAGGTTAGGGCTATAGTCAGGGGAAGGGTTGAAACTAAATAATGACAAATGACGTCACCATCATGTCACAGTGATCTGAGAGGCGGGCTTCGGGTCCAAGCGTCACCAGTCTGCACCCAGAATGCAACGCCGAGGAAGACGTGTAGTGACAATCTCAGGACCTTTTCAACAGTCCAAATCAAAGTCTGTTTGTAGTGATCAGGCTGCTCTTTACTCCTGCCATCTTCTGGGAATAAAGACAGAGACATTCTGATGGGAAGAAAGAGCTTTCACTTTGTTGCCAGAATGAACACAGAGCAGTGGGAGATGCATCAGATTCCCTCTCTATATTAATGTCTCTCTCTCTGACTGAACAGCCGTATATTGACTCTCTCTCTGAGTGAACAGCCGTATATTGACTCTCTCTCTGAGTGAACAGCCGTATATTGACTCCCTCTCTCTGAGTGAACAGCAGGATACTGACTCTCTGTCTGAGTGAACAGCCTTATATTGACTCTCTGTCTGAGTGAACAGCCGTATATTGACTCTCTCTCTGAGTGAACAGCCATATATTGACTCTCTCTCTGAGTGAACAGCCATATATTGACTCTCTCTCTGAGTGAACAGCCATATATTGACTCTCTCTCTGAGTGAACAGCTGTATATTGACTCTCTGTCTGAGTGAACAGCCATATATTGACTCTCTCTCTGAGTGAACAGCCATATATTGACTCTCTCTCTGAGTGAACAGCCGTATATTGACTCTCTGTCTGAGTGAACAGCCATATATTGACTCTCTCTCTGAGTGAACAGCCATATATTGACTCTCTCTCTGAGTGAACAGCCATATATTGGCTCTCTCTCTGAGTGAACAGCCGTATATTGACTCCCTCTCTCTGAGTGAACAGCAGGATACTGACTCTGCCTGTCGTGCTCTATCTGTCTCTCTCCTGGTCCTGCACCTTGCCGCTCTTGGAACATCACACGCACACACACACACACACACACACACGCACACGCACACGCACACACACACACACACACACACACACTCCTGAACCTTCATCTCCAAGCCCTGTTGCCTACTCCTCCCCTCACTCCCTTCACCTCAACATCCGTTCACAGACAAAATGCATTGTTGGTCTCTTCCAGAGGGATATTTCCAACCTGACTAAAGCAACAGAGACTAAGGCAAGAGGCAGCAGGAAGCTAATGAATAGGATGGAAGTTTGCCCCATTTGCTGTGTGTGTGTGTGTGTGTGTGTGTGAACGTGTCAGGCGGGCCACTCCTACCACAACTCCCTGGTGTGTCAACCACAGGTTGCTATGACAAACTCTCTCTGTTTGTGTCCCAGTTATATTAACACTGTAATTAACACTACTGATGTAGCTATAGGTTTATAACACTACTGATGTAGATATAGGTTTATAACACTACTGATGTAGCTATAGGTTTATAACCCTATTGATGTAGCTATAGGTTTATAACACTACTGATGTAGCTATAGGTTTATAACACTACTGATGTAGCTATAGGTTTATAACACTACTGATGTAGCTATAGGTTTATAACACTACTGATGTAGCTATAGGTTTATAACACTACTGATGTAGTTATAGGTTTATAACACTACTGATGTAGCTATAGGTTTATAACACTACTGATGTAGCTATAGGTTTATAACACTACTGATGTAGCTATAGGTTTATAACCCTATTGATGTAGCTATAGGTTTATAACACTACTGATGTAGCTATAGGTTTATAACACTACTGATGTAGCTATAGGTTTATAACCCTATTGATGTAGCTATAGGTTTATAACACTACTGATGTAGCTCTAGGTTTATAACACTACTGATGTAGCTATAGGTTTATAACACTACTGATGTAGCTATAGGTTTATAACACTACTGATGTAGCTATAGGTTCATAACACTATTGATGCTTTGCTTTTCATCTACAAATTATCTATATTTCTGAACATTGGACATGAGTGAAGGAAGTTCTAGACTGTTGGGTAACAGCCACTGGCAAATCAGAACAAGGTCCTTTTCCTTGTCTCTGAGGACAGGCCTAGTGAAAGTCAGAGTTGACATGTTTTCTTATGTGAAATGCTAACAGTGAAACTCTCTTCTGTTGTGCATGCTAGTCTTTGCTCCAATGTAAATGCAGTGTCATTTTCACCTCATCGTCTCCTCCCTTTGTAATCCTCTTCCTCACCTCTCCTCTCCTCCTTTCCTTTCCTCTCCTGGTGTTATCTTCCTCTATCTGTGATCATGAGTGATGCCGTTATCAGAGGAACACACACACAGGGAAGAGACCATTAAGTAGAGAAGTAAAGGGTGGACACTTATCCCGATTAAGACCGAGCATTAAGTAATTACAGTAATTCACTTAAATTTATTTTTTGTATTCCCTTCGTAACATTTCTCTGAAGCAGAGAGGAATGCCTAGGTAAAGAAAAAAACCTCTCAATTCATTTGGATTATCACATTTCAGGGAAGATAGTGTCGAAGTAACAGAAGTTTATTACTAGAACAGGGGGGCAGGCAAAACGACAGGTCAAGGGGCAGGCAGAGGTAAGTAATCCAGATCAGAGTACACAAGGTACAGGATCCAGGGTGGTGTAACAAGGTACAGAAATGGCAGGCAGTCTCAGGGTCAAAACAGGGAAAACTAGAAAACAGGACCTAGAAACAGACAGGAGCAAGAGGAAAAACGCTGGTAGGCTTGAAGAACAAAACGTTTGGAACCATAGTGGGCCACCGAAAGTATTGTCTCACAAAGGCCAGGGTCCAACGGGAGCTTGGGGGAGTGGGCCCACTCCAGAACCGAGGAGCGGTTCATGCCAAACAATGCTTCCGGATGAACGGATGATACTCTTTTACCTGGTTCCTCCAGCATCTTCACAAGGTCCTTTGCTGTTTTTCTGGGATTGATTTGCGCTTTTAACACCAAAGTATCTTCATCTCTAGGAGACAGAACGTGTCTCCTTCCTGAGCAGTATGACGACTGTGTGGTCCTATGGTGTTTATAAATCGAGCACTATTGCTTGTACAGATGAACGTGGTACTGTCAGGCATTTGGAAATTGCTCCCTCTCCTCTGTCCTGATATCCAGAAGCTCTTAGTCTAATCCGAGGTGAGTGATCTCTGTCCTGATATCCAGAAGCTCTTTGTCTAATCAGAGGTGAGTGATCGCTGTCCTGATATTCAGAAGCTCTTTGTCTAATCCGAGGTGAGTGATCGCTGTCCTGATATCAAGAAGCTCTTTGTCTAATCCGAGGTGAGTGATCGCTGTCCTGATATCCAGAAGCTCTTTGTCTAATCCGAGGTGAGTGATCGCTGTCCTGATATCCAGAAGCTCTTTGTCTACTCCGAGGTGAGTGATCGCTGTCATTATATACAGAAGCTCTTTGTCTAATCCGAGGTGAGTGATCGCTGTCCTGATATCCAGAAGCTCTTTGTCTAATCTGAGGTGAGTGATCGCTGTACTGATATCCAGAAGCTCTTTGTCTAATCCGAGGTGAGTGATCGCTGTCCTGATATCCAGAAGCTCTTTGTCTACTCCAAGGTGAGTGATCTCTGTCCTGATATCCAGAAGCTCTTTGTCTAATCCGAGGTGAGTGATCCTGTCCTGATATCCAGAAGCTCTTTGTCTACTCCAAGGTGAGTGATCTCTGTCCTGATATCCAGAAGCTCTTTGTCTAATCCGAGGTGAGTGATCGCTGTCCTGATATCCAGAAGCTCTTTGTCTAATCCGGGGTGAGTGATCGCTGTCCTGATATCCAGAAGCTCTTTGTCTAATCCGAGGTGAGTGATCGCTGTCCTGATATCCAGAAGCTCTTTGTCTACTCCAAGGTGAGTGATCTCTGTCCTGATATCCAGAAGCTCTTTGTCTAATCCGAGGTGAGTGATCGCTGTCCTGATATCCAGAAGCTCTTTGTCTAATCCGAGGTGAGTGATCTCTGTCCTGATATCCAGAAGCTCTTTGTCTAATCCGAGGTGAGTGATCGCTGTCCTGATATCCAGAAGCTCTTTGTCTAATCCGAGGTGAGTGATCGCTGTCCTGATATCCAGAAGCTCTTTGTCTAATCCGAGGTGAGTGATCGCTGTCCTGATATCCAGCAGCTCTTTGTCTAATCTGAGGTGAGTGATCGCTGTCCTGATATCCAGAGCTCTTTGTCTAATCCGAGGTGAGTGATCGCTGTCCTGATATCCAGAAGCTCTTTGTCTAATCCGAGGTGAGTGATCGCTGTCCTGATATCCAGAAGCTCTTTGTCTAATCCGAGGTGAGTGATCGCTGTCCTGATATCCAGAAGCTCTTTGTCTACTCCAAGGTGAGTGATCGCTGTCCTGATATCCAGAAGCTCTTTGTCTAATCCGAGGTGAGTGATCGCTGTCCTGATATCCATAGCTCTTTGTCTAATCCGAGGTGTGTGATCGCTGTCTTGATATCCAGAAGCTCTTTGTCTAATCTGAGGTGAGTGATCTCTGTCCTGATATCCAGAAGCTCTTTGTCTAATCCGAGGTGAGTGATCTCTGTCCTGATATCCAGAGCTCTTTGTCTAATCCGAGGTGAGTGATCGCTGTCCTGATATCCAGAAGCTCTTTGTCTAATCCGAGGTGAGTGATCGCTGTCCTGATATCCAGAAGCTCTTTGTCTAATCCGAGGTGAGTGATCGCTGTCCTGATATCCAGAAGCTCTTTGTCTACTCCGAGGTGAGTGATCGCTGTCCTGATATCCAGAAGCTCTTTGTCTAATCCGAGGTGAGTGATCGCTGTCCTGATATCCAGAGCTCTTTGTCTAATCCGAGGTGTGTGATCGCTGTCTTGATATCCAGAAGCTCTTTGTCTAATCTGAGGTGAGTGATCTCTGTCCTGATATCCAGAAGCTCGTTGTCTAATCCGAGGTGAGTGATCTCTGTCCTGATATCCAGAAGCTCTTTGTCTAATCCGAGGTGAGTGATCGCTGTCCTGATATCCAGAAGCTCTTTGTCTAATCCGAGGTGAGTGATCGCTGTCCTGATATCCAGAAGCTATTTGTCTAATCCGATGTGAGTGATCTCTGTCCTGATATCCAGAAGCTCTTTGTCTAATCCGAGGTGAGTAATCTCTGTCCTGATATCCAGAAGCTCTTTGTCTAATCCGAGGTGAGTGATCTCTGTCCTGATATCCAGAAGATATTTTCTGCCGTAAAATACGGTTGCAGAAACATTATGTACAAAATAATTTACAAATATCACAAAAAACAACAACATAATACCCCAATTGGTTAGGAGACCGTAAAACGGAGGCCATCTCTTCCGGCGCCATCTTGATTTTTTAATATCTTGACATAGTAATACTGTATTAATCTCCAAGGATACAGTTATGTAATAGGGGCAGTATACAGTAGTACTGTATTAATACCAGGGCCCGGTTTCACAAAGAATCTTAAGGCTAAATTAATTTTATGTATTATATTGTTCTAGCAATGAACAGAGCCTTAAAATGCTTTTAAAAAACGGGCATTGGCTTGGTTTGTCATGCTAATACATCTGTTGTTGGTCCAGACCCTTTGTTGTTCAGACGGTGTTGGTGGAGCTGGATCCTAAAGGGTGTTGGTGGAGCTGGATCCTAAAGGGTGTTGGTGGAGCTGGGTCCTAAAGGGTGTTGGTGGAGCTGGATCCTAAAGGGTGTTGGAGGAGCTGGTTCCTAAAGGGTGTTGATGGAGCTGGGTCCTAAAGGGTGCTGGTGGAGCTGGGTCCTAAAGGGTGCTGTTGGAGCTGGGTCCTAAAGGGTGTAGGTGGAGCTGGGTTATAAAGGGTGTTGGTGGAGCTGAGTTATAAAGGGTGTCGGTGGAGCTGGGTCCTAGTGGGTGTTGATGGAGCTGGATGCCAAAGGGTGTTGGTGGAGCTGGGTCCTAAAGGGTGTTGTTGGAGCTGGAAAATAAAGGGTGTTGGTGGAGCTGGGTGCCAAGGGGTGTTGGTGGAGCTGGTTCCTAAAGGGTGCTGGTAGAGCTGGTTCCTAAACGGTGCTGGAGGAGCTTGTTCCTAAACGGTGCTGGTGGAGCTGGTTCCTAAAGGGTGCTGGTGGAGCTGGGTGCCAAAGGGTGTTGGTGGAGCTGGTTCCTAAAGGGTGTTGGTGGAGCTGGTTCCTAAAGGGTGTTGGTGGAGCTGGTTCCTAAAGGGTGCTGGTAGGGCTGGTTCCTAAAGGGTGCTGGTAGGGCTGGTTCCTAAAGGGTACTGGTGGAACTGGTTCCTAACGGGTGCTGGTGGAGCTGGTTCCTAAAGGGTGCTGGTGGAGCTGGTTCCTAACGGGTGCTGGTGGAGCTGGTTACTAAAGGGTGCTGGTGGAGCTGGTTCCTAAACGGTGCTGGTGGAACTGGTTCCTAAAGAGTGCTGGTAGGGTTGGTTCCTAAAGGGTGCTGGTGGAACTGGTTCCTAACGGGTGCTGGTGGAGCTGGTTCCTAACGGGTGCTGGTGGAGCTGGTTCCTAACGGGTGCTGGTGGAGCTGGTTCCTAGAGGGTGCTGGTGGAGCTGGTTCCTAACGGGTGCTGGTGGAGCTGGTTCCTAAACGGTGCTGGTGGAGCTGGAGATAATGGGTGTTGGTGGAGCTGGGTTATAAAGGGTGTTGGTGGAGCTGGGAAATAAAGGGTGTCGGTGGAGCCTGGTGTTAAAGGGTGTTGGTGGAGCTGGAGATAATGGGTGTTGGTGGAGCTGGGTTATAAAGGGTGTTGGTGGAGCTGGGTACCAAAGGGTGTTGGTGGAGCTGGGTGCTCAAGGGGGTTGGTGGAGCTGGGTTCTGAAGGGTGCTGGTGGAGCTGGTTCCTAAAGGGTGTTGGTGGAGCTGGGTCCTAAAGGGTGTTGGTGGAGCTGGGCCCTAAAGGGTGTTGGTGGAGCTGGGTCCTAAAGGGTGTTGGTGGAGCTGGGCCTAAAGGGTGTTGGTGGAGCTGGGTGTCTGAGAGGAGGGAGAAAATCACAAAGAAAGAAAAAGCGAAAATTCAGTTATTACAATTTGTGATGATTTGCCTCGGGGGAGTTGTCTCTTCATGTTGCCTACCCGGAATTATCATAGTATTACTGTGTAATCCAGTCTGATTTACCTAGTTGCAATGGTGTAAAGTTCTTAAGTAAACATACATTACTTTTTTTTCCCCTGACACCCAAATGTACTCGTTACATTTTGAATGCTTTGCAGGACTGTCACGACTCCCGCCGAAGTTGGCTCCCCTGTTCGGGTGGTGCTCGGCGGTCGTCGTCACCGTCCTACTAGCCGCCACCGATCCCTTTTCTGTTAGTTTAGTCTTATGAGTTGCACATGTTCCTATTTGTGTTTTCTTGATTTGCTTACCTATTTAAGCTTGTGAAGCCCGTCCTTGTTTGTGCGGGATTATTTTGTGTTCACCCTCCACTACTCATTCCACCGCTCTCTTCCACCGCTCCCTTCCACCGCTCCCTTCCACCGCTCCCTTCCACCGCTCCCTTCCACCGCTCCCTTCCACCGCTCCCTTCTACCGCTCCCTTCCACCGCTCCCTTCCACCGCTCCCTTCCACCGCTCCCTTCCACCACTGCCTTCCACCACTCCCTTCCACCAATCCCTTCCACCACTCTTCCACCACTCTTCCACCACTCTTCCACCACTCCCTTCCACCACTCCCTTCCACCACTCCCTTCCACCACTCCCTTCCACCGCACCCTTCCACCACTCTTCCACCACTCCCTTCCACCACTCCCTTCCACCACTCCCTAGTTGTTGAAGTTTTGTGGGAGTCTATCAAAACGTGTTAGCCCCATCCTCTTTGGGAATGGCACTGCATGCTGC
>NW_027258178.1:0-37500 GCF_045791955.1 Oncorhynchus clarkii lewisi | reverse complement strand
ACACACACACACACACACACACACACACACACACACACACACACACACACACACACACACACACACACACACACACACACACACACACACACACACACACACACACACACACACACACACACACACAGACACACACACACACACACACACAGACACACACACACACACACACACAGACACACACAGACACACACACACAGACACACACAGACACACACACACAGACACACACAGACACACACACACAGACACACACAGACACACACAGACACACACACACACACACACAGAAACACACACACACACACACACACACACACACACACACACACACACACACACACACACACACACACACACACACACACACACACACACACACAGACACACACACACACACACACACAGACACACACACACACACACACACAGACACACACAGACACACACACACAGACACACACAGACACACACACACAGACACACACAGACACACACACACAGACACACACAGACACACACAGACACACACACACACACACACAGAAACACACACACACACACACACACACACACACACACACACACACACACACACACACACACACACACACACACACACACACACACACACACACACAGACACACACACACACACACACACAGACACTCACACACACACACAGACACACACAGACACACACACACAGACACACACAGACACACACACACAGACACACACAGACACACACACACAGACACACACAGACACACACAGACACACACACACACACACACAGAAACACACACACACACACACACAGAAACACACACACACACACACACACACACACACATACACACTCACACACACACACACACACACACACACACACACACACACACACACACACTCACACACACACACACACACACACACACACACACACACACACACACACACACACACACACACACACACACACACACACACACACACACACACACACACACACACACACACACACACACACACACAGACACACACACACACAGACACACACACACACACACACACACACACACACAGACACACACAGACACACACACACAGACACACACAGACACACACACACAGACACACACAGACACACACACACAGACACACACAGACACACACAGACACACACACACACACACACAGAAACACACACACACACACACACACACACACACACACACACACACACACACACACACACACACACACACACACACACACACACACACACACACACACACACACACACACACACACAGACACACACACACACACACACACAGACACACACAGACACACACACACAGACACACACAGACACACACACACAGACACACACAGACACACACACACAGACACACACAGACACACACAGACACACACACACACACACACAGAAACACACACACACACACACACAGAAACACACACACACACACACACACACACACACATACACACTCACACACAGAAACACACACACACACACACACACACACTCACACACAGAAACACACACACACACACACACACACACACTCACACACAGAAACACACACACACACAGACACACACACACACACGATATGTAACTTTCCTATTCCCTTTGCTCCCAGTCACCCACTACGTCTGGTCCCGGATCAAAGACTCTTTGAAGTCAGGGGGCCTCCCACCGCCAACCTGCTCAGGAAGAGGTAGTACAAGCTAACGAATCAAACCTCCTCCTTATTATCTCACTCAGGGAAATGGGAAAGGAGACAGCGTCGGTTGGCTATTATGACACACACAGAATCAAGAAGGCACACAAGCACACACACACACACACACACACACACAAGCACACACACACCACAGCGTCTTCTACAACAGCATCACGTAGAGCACGTAATATCCACTAGCCTAGCGCTAGTGTTACTGAGGCTGTTCTAGTGTTACTGTAGCTGTTCTAGTGTTACTGTAGCTGTTCTAGTGTTACTTTAGCTGTTCTATAGTTACTGTAGCTGGTCTAGAGTTACTGTAGCTGTTCCTGTAGCTGTTCTAGTGTTACTGTAGCTGTTCTAGTGTTACTGTAGCTGTTCTAGAGTTACTGTAGCTGTTCTAGTGTTACTGTAGCTGTTCTAGAGTTACTGTAGCTGTTCTAGAGTTACTGTAGCTGTTCTAGTGTTACTGTAGCTGTTCTAGTGTTACTGTAGCTGTTCTAGAGTTACTGTAGCTGTTCTAGTGTTACTGTAGCTGTTCTAGTGTTACTGTAGCTGTTCTAGAGTTACTGTAGCTGTTCTAGAGTTACTGTAGCTGTTCTAGAGTTACTGTAGCTGTACTAGTGTGACTGTAGCTGTTCTAGTTACTGTAGCTCTACAGTCAACATCCCCATGAAGTAGGAGCTGCACTCCAGGATGTTAAGCACACCAGTTCAGGACTTAACATATCATACATAAGGGATGAGAGAGTAAACAAAAAACCGGGACCATGGCTGAAATGATACCAACGTTTGAGACTGCATCTTAAACATATTACCCTCCCGACTGATGGAAGATTGATGGTGGGGAAGAGACGGCACTCTGACAGTTCTGACGACTCTTCATCATAATTACACCTGGAAAAATGACATTTACACATATGCATAATTAAACCCGATTATCCACACGATGTGGAGTCACTAATTAATTAAGAGGGTATAACTTTGCGTTGTGATAGTCGTTAGCGGGTTTTCTACTGACATCTCTAATGGAGGTATTAAATGTATAATTGGGATGTGAGCTTGGTTAATAAATAGACTGTTATTAAAGGTAATTATAGTGGGAAGGAAAGTGCAGGACTGGTTCTCTGCTGAGCGGAACAGAGTAGACACCACACACTACACTGTATGGGAGAACACATAATGACACGTCACATAATGATGACATCACTGATACAGGCCCATCGCTCAAGATTTGACTTTGAAACTGGACATCTGATACCAAACTGTGATAGGTGAATGTGAGGATCCACCGAGCTGCTGTACACTCTCTCCAGAGCATCCTGGCTCGCCCAAAACCCCTTTAATTTCCTGATTAAAAACAGACACTGGCTTGCTTTAAAAGAAAAACAGTCTGCATTATCTGTAAAAAACAAATGTAGCTTGTTATCAATTTGTGTCCCTAGGTATTTGAAACACTCAAACACCTGCAATGATTGGTCACTCAGGGATAGTAGTTGGGACACTGGCAAGTTGTTGCCATTGAAGATCAGTTCCTTTCTCTTTTCCATGTTGATGTGGAGGGCCACTTGACCGGCACCATTCTTGAAGGTTGTTGGTCTGTTTATAAATAGCTATCCCCATCTGACATAGCATCTTAAATAAAGAGCCCTACCAGAGCCATATCATCCACGTACCTGAAAAGACTCATATTGTTTCCTTGGATCTTCATCTCATTAGTGTAGATGGAGAACAACAACGGTTCAGGGACAGCGTCAGAGATTCAAGAGGACCCTCTGTGAGCGGTCAGTTAACTAGTCCTTGATCCAACCTGCCAGGTCTCCGTTGACGTTCAGGTCCAGTAATCGTTTCAGCAGAGTGTGTATTTGCATTGTAAAGTAAGCTGAACTAAAATCAATAAATCAAATGACAGAGCATGATGATATGATGATATGATGTTGAAGGGGACTAGCCACCATGTTCTCCAAGGTCAGGGTAGTATCCTTAGTCCCCCAGCATGTTGAAGGGGACTAGCCACCATGTTCACCAAGGTCAGGGTAGCATCCTCAGTCCCCCTCTGTGATATGATGTAGCATGTTGAAGATGACTGGCCACCATGTTCTCCAAGGTCAGGGTAGCATCCTCAGTCCCCCAGCATGTTGAAGATGACTTGCCACCTCAATCTCTGTTGTCTGGACAGGAGAGGATTTCGGGATCCCCTTGCGTGTTTGTTTACATTTGTCTTTTTAAATTGACAGTGTCAAATCTTCCATAAAAACAGTTAAAGGATGAACAGTCTGCAATGTTATTGTTCTCTGTTCTTTCTCTTCCCATCATTGCATTAAGCCCCTCCCATGCTTGTCTTGGATTGGCTGGACAGAACTTCACTACTCCACTTTATCCTTGAGGTTCTTTGCTTTCCACATTTTTTGCATTAAGCCCCTCCCATGCTTGTCTTGGATTGGCTGGACAGAACTTCCGCTCCACTTTATCCTTGAGGTTCTTTGCTTTCCACATTTTTTTTAACCTGAATTAAATTTCTCTCTCCTTTACAGCAGTATATATTTTCAGGCACATTTCATTTCATTTTCAAGTCCTTAGACAAACCCAGGGCTGGTTTTTGAGAAATACTCTTGACAGTTTTTGTGTTAATGACAGGTATCCTCCCAGAACTGGATGAATGATGTAATGCTGTCTGTCAACTAGTGGGGATCCATGCCCCAGTCAAAGCACATCTCTGTGACGTCAAAGCACCTCCCTACAGTCCTCTGGCCATACCTGAATGGATTTCTCTACAGGTTTTTCCTCATGTCACCTGCTGCCTGTATCTCAGTAGGAGATGGACAACGTTATGGTCCGATTTCACGATGGGGTGCTCTGCACACTGACTTGTATGCGTCCTCTGCGTTGCCATAACACTGATCCAGGATGCGAACTGAGCGTGTTGGACAGGTGATGTGCTGTTGCAGAGTGGGGAGGTGCACGGAGAGGGAGAGGGTATTAAAATCCCCAAGCACAAATACTGTCTGCTCAGTTGATTGTGAAAGCGCCGCACGGAAACAGAGTGTGATCTTGTCAGCAGCTTCCTTATTGCTATGTCCAGAATAATGGTAATCTGTCCTAGAACTCGCGTGGTAGATAGAATTGCCGTGAATGATACAAGGAGAATCTCATAGTCTCTGGTGCACCACTTGCTCAATCACATTACACTGCGTGGCCCAAGTATTATCTACAAAGATACAAAACCCCGTCTATTGATTTATGTGATGTTGTTTAGTCTCCATCTGCTCTAATAACAGTGTATCAAGGTTCACATCAATATTGTCCTGCTGGAGCAATGTTTCTATGAAGCAGATTCAATTAAATTATCCTAAAGTCCTCTTCAAATTTAGCCCTTGCCAGTAACTCATCCAGTTTGTTCATTAAAATGATGTGACATTTAACATGGTGATCAACGGGAGCGGATGACTGCTTCCTCCGTAATCTGTTCCTGATTCTACCTGTTGAGCCTCGCTTCTCCTTAGTTCCCCTTTTTTGACTTTGTAGAACAACCATCAGACAAGGTACCGCTGTTTTTGGAGAGTGTGAGCTTTATTTTATTTTACCTTTATTTTAACTAGGCAAGGCAGTTAAGAACAAATTCTTATTTTCAATGACGGCCTAGTGGGTAAACAGAACACCAGATTAGTACCTTGTCAGCTCAGGGGTTTGAATCAACTCTCTAACCACTAGGCTGCCCTGCCGCCCCAGGAAAAGAGAGCAGAAACTCACGGGAGTAAGTGATGGTGGTTGATTTTACTCACTGAATCCATACAACCTCCGGTAGTGATTGTGAAATGTTCAACATATTACAGCGATAAGGATTAAGAAAGTCACACATCCCAAAGTCCAATTAACTTTCAAACTTGCGACACACTTGTATTTAGAAAAAAAAAGAAACAAAATGATTCGTTATAACTATGAACAAACAAACAATTCACGCAGGTGAGCTCAGGGCCTGGCAGCAGCCCCCATAGTTGTGTGTTTAATCCCTGTAGTCGACAGTAATTGTGTTTTTTCCTTTGTTTTAACCCTATTCTAAACCTTACCTGAACGATTCAGAATGAATGCCAAAATTTAAAGTGGCTCCACTCCAGTCTCATTTTCTCCTCATCTAAAACCTGATTCACTTTAACAAAAGGCACATCTCAACAGTTTGTGTCTGTACTTGAACTGTTTTTGTACTTCAGATATCACTTCTCAACAGGAAAAGTAAAAACAAATCTCTGGAAGTCATCTTTGTTTTAAGTCCATCGAAAGTTTCAACAATTAATTTTGAAATTTGACCTTTGGAGCAACTTGGCAAGTTGTCGTTTGGAAATAGGGAAACAGACTGAGCAGAAGGAGTCGGGGGGTGTGAAAAACACTTAGACATGTGGTGATTGGAGAAAATAATCTGACGTCAGAATCTGAAGCAGAAGTATATCAAACGGATGAGATCTTATTATCACTTCATCCAACAACCTCAAGGTGAGCACCTACTCCAAGGTCAGCATCTACTCCAATGTGAGCACCTACTCCAAGGTGAGCACCTACTCCAAGGTCAGCACCTACTCCAAGGTCAGCACCTACTCCAAGGTCAGCACCTACTCCAAGGTGAGCAGGGCTAGAGGACAGGGCTAGGGACAGGTCTAGAGACAGGGCTAGAGACAGGTCTAGAGACAGGTTTAGGGACAGGTCTAGAGACAGGTCTAGAGACAGGGCAAGAGACAGGTCTAGAGACAGGGCAAGAGACAGGTTTAGAGACAGGTCTAGAGACAGGTCTAGAGACAGGTTTAGAGACAGGTGTAGAGACAGGTGTAGAGACAGGTGTAGAGACAAGTTTAGAGACAGGTCTAGAGACAGGTCTAGAGACAGGTGTAGAGACAGGTGTAGAGACAGGGCAAGAGACAGGTCTAGAGACAGGTCTAGAGACAGGTCTAGAGACAGGTTTAGAGACAGGTCTAGAGACAGGTCTAGAGACAGGTTTAGAGACAGGTGTAGAGACAGGTGTAGAGACAGGTGTAGAGACAAGTTTAGAGACAGGTCTAGAGACAGGTGTAGAGACAGGTCTAGAGACAGGTGTAGAAACAGGGCTAGAGACAGGTGTAGAGACAGGTCTAGAGACAGGTTTAGAGACAGGTTTAGAGACAGGTGTAGAGACAGGTCTAGAGACAGGTCTAGAGACAGGTTTAGAGACAGGTCTAGAGACAGGTTTAGACACAGGTGTAGAGACAGGTCTAGAGACAGGTTTAGAGACAGGTCTAGAGACAGGTTTAGAGACTGGTGTAGAGACAGGTAAAGAGACAGGTCTAGAGACAGGTTTAGAGACAGGTCTAGAGACAGGTCTAGAGACAGGTTTAGACACAGGTGTAGAGACAGGTCTAGAGACAGGTCTAGAGACAGGCTTAGAGACAGGTCTAGAGACAGGTCTAGAGACAGGTTTAGAGATAGGTTTAGAGACAGGTCTAGAGACAGGTTTAGAGACAGGTTTAGAGACATGTCTAGAGACAGGTCTAGAGACAGGTCTAGAGACAGGTTTAGAGATAGGTTTAGAGACAGGTCTAGAGACAGGTCTAGAGACAGGTCTAGAGACAGGTGTAGAGACAGGTTTAGAGACAGGTCTAGAGACAGATCTAGAGACAGGTCTAGAGACAGGTTTAGAGATAGGTTTAGAGATAGGTCTAGAGACAGGTTTAGAGATAGGTTTAGAGACAGGTTTAGAGACAGGTTTAGAGACAGGTTTAGAGACAGCTCTCGCTGCTCTCTCTGTGATTTGTTCCAACAATAATGTTGGTGCTGCTAGATAAAGCTTTCTGAGAGTCTGCGGTAGATAGTGTTATTTTATCAACTGTGTGTGTGTGTATGCGTGTGTGCGTGCGTGTGCATGTGTGTGTGTGGGAGAGCGGGGCTGTGGAATTATTTTACACAATTTGTCCCCAGTCTTGTCTGGATGAAAGTGGCTCTAACTCTAAAACTAAAGGGAGATAACACACACCAGTGGTGGGAAAAGGACTGTCATACTTGAGCAAAAGTAAAGATACCATAATAGAAAATGAAAGGAAAAGTGAGTCACCCAGTATAATATTACTTGAGTAAAAAAGTCTAAAAGTAATTTTTTTAAATATATTTAAGTATCAAGTACACATATGAATAAATTCAAATTCCTTACACAGATGGCTACATTTTCTAGTTTTTCTTTAAAAATGTACGAATAGCCAGGGGCACACTCCAACACTCCACGAACCACGTGTTTAGTGAGTCCTCCAGATCAGAGGCAGTAGAGATGACCAGGGATGTTCTCTGTTTAGTGAGTCCTCCAGATCAGAGGCAGTAGAGATGACCAGGGATGTTCTCTGTTTAGTGAGTCCTCCAGATCAGAGGCAGTAGGGATGACCAGGGATGTTCTCTGTTTAGTGAGTCCTCCAGATCAGAGTCAGTAGGGATGACCAGGGATGTTCTCTGTTTAGTGAGTCCTCCAGATCAGAGACAGTAGGGATGACCAGGGATGTTCTCTGTTTAGTGAGTCCTCCTGATCAGAGGCAGTAGGGATGACCAGGGATGTTCTCTGTTTAGTGAGTCCTCCAGATCAGAGGCAGTAGGGATGACCAGGGATGTTCTCTGTTTAGTGAGTCCTCCAGATCAGAGGCAGTAGGGATGACCAGGGATGTTCTCTTGATAAGTGTGTGAATTAGACCATTTTCCTGTCCTGTTAAGCATTCAAAATGTAATTAGTACTTTTGGCTGTCAGGGAAAATGTATGGAGCAAATAGTACATAAATTGCTTTAGGATTGTAGTGAAGTAAAACTAAAAGTTGTCACAAATATAAATACTAAAGTACAGATACCCCCAAAATCGTAGTATTAACATACTTTTTACTTAAGTTCTTTACACCACTGACACACACACACACACACACACACACACACACACACACACGCACACACACACACACACACACACACACACACATATACACACACACACACACACCCTACGGGCCCTGGTTAAAAGTAGTTCAGTGTAATAGAATGTGGGACTAAGCTATACAGTCAGAATGCAGTTTCCATGATCAGCAGGTTGGAGCTTCTGAACATCTCTATCGGTCAGTCATGTCGCTGCTAGTTTCCAGAGGTTGCTTCCAAAAATGATTCCCTATTTAGAGGACTGCTTTTTTTATTTTATTTTTTTTTTTACCCCTTTTTCTCCCCAATTTCGTAGTATCCAATTGTTGTAGTAGCTACTATCTTGTCTCATCGCTACAACTCCCGTACGGGCACCAATGTGTCAGAGGAAACACCGTGCACCTGGCAACCTTGGTTAGCACGCACTGCACCCGGACCGCCACAGGAGTCGCTGGTGAGCGATGAGACAAGTATATCCCTACCGGGCAAGCCCTCCCTAACCCGGACGACGCTAGGCCAATTGTGCGTCGTCCCACGGACCTCCCGGTCGTGGTCAGTTACGACAGAGCCTTGGTGCGAACCCAGGGTCTCTGGTAGTACAGCTCCCTTAACCACTGCGCCGGCCGCGAGGCCCTAGTGGACTGCTTTTGACCAGGGTCTCTGGTGGCACAGCTGGCGCTGCAGTACAGCGCACTTAACCACTGCGCCGCCCGGGAGGCCCTAGTGGACTGCTTTGACCAGGGTCCTATGCACTACATATGGAATAGGGTTCCATTATTCCGGTCTGTTTATTTTCCCTGCAGTCTGTCACTTCCCATCCTTTTCCATGATAGTGAGCACATGTGTGATTTCAGACCAATTAGACCATCGAGACATGCAGCACCACCCAGCCCTCATAGTGGATAACAGACATGCAGCACCACCCAGCCCTCATAGTGAATAATAGACATGCAGCACCACCCAGCCCCCATAGTGAATAATAGACATGCAGCACCACCCAGCCCCCATAGTGAATAATAGACATGCAGCACCACCCAGCCCCCATAGTGAATAATAGACATGCAGCACCACCCAGCCCCCATAGTGAATAATAGACATGCAGCACCACCCAGCCCCCATAGTGGATAACAGACATGCAGCACCACCCAGCCCTCATAGTGAATAATAGACATGCAGCACCACCCAGCCCTCATAGTGAATAATAGACATGCAGCACCACCCAGCCCCCATAGTGAATAATAGACATGCAGCACCACCCAGCCCCCATAGTGGATAACAGACATGCAGCACCACCCAGCCCTCATAGTGAATAATAGACATGCAGCACCACCCAGCCCTCATAGTGAATAATAGACATGCAGCACCACCCAGCCCCCATAGTGAATAATAGACATGCAGCACCACCCAGCCCCCATAGTGAATAATAGACATGCAGCACCACCCAGCCCCCATAGTGAATAATAGACATGCAGCACCACCCAGCCCCCATAGTGAATAATAGACATGCAGCACCACCCAGCCCCCATAGTGAATAATAGACATGCAGCACCACCCAGCCCCCATAGTGAATAATAGACATGCAGCACCACCCAGCCCCCATAGTGAATAATAGACATGCAGCACCACCCAGCCCTCATAGTGAATAATAGACATGCAGCACCACCCAGCCCTCATAGTGAATAATAGACATGCAGCACCACCCAGCCCCATAGTGAATAATAGACATGCAGCACCACCCAGCCCCCATAGTGAATAATAGACATGCAGCACCACCCAGCCCTCATAGTGAATAATAGACATGCAGCACCACCCAGCCCTAATAGTGGATAACAGACATGCAGCACCACCCAGCCCCCATAGTGAATAATAGACATGCAGCACCACCCAGCCCTCATAGTGAATAATAGACATGCAGCACCACCCAGCCCCCATAGTGAATAATAGACATGCAGCACCACCCAGCCCCCATAGTGAATAATAGACATGCAGCACCACCCAGCCCTCATAGTGAATAATAGACATGCAGCACCACCCAGCCCCCATAGTGAATAATAGACATGCAGCACCACCCAGCCCCCATAGTGAATAATAGACATGCAGCACCACCCAGCCCCCATAGTGAATAATAGACATGCAGCACCACCCAGCCCTCATAGTGAATAATAGACATGCAGCACCACCCAGCCCCCATAGTGAATAATAGACATGCAGCACCACCCAGCCCCCATAGTGAATAATAGACATGCAGCACCACCCAGCCCTCATAGTGAATAATAGACATGCAGCACCACCCAGCCCTCATAGTGAATAATAGACATGCAGAAACCACCCAGCCCTCATAGTGAATAATAGACATGCAGCACCAACCAGCCCCCATAGTGAATAATAGACATGCAGCACCACCCAGCCCCCATAGTGAATAATAGACATGCAGCACCACCCAGCCCCCATAGTGAATAATAGACATGCAGCACCACCCAGCCCCCATAGTGAATAATAGACATGCAGCACCACCCAGCCCCCATAGTGAATAATAGACATGCAGCACCACCCATCCCTCATAGTGAATAATAGACATGCAGCACCACCCAGCCCCCATAGTGAATAATAGACATGCAGCACCACCCAGCCCCCATAGTGAATAATAGACATGCAGCACCACCCAGCCCCCATAGTGAATAATAGACATGCAGCACCACCCAGCCCCCATAGTGAATAATAGACATGCAGCACCACCCAGCCCTCATAGTGAATAATAGACATGCAGAAACCACCCAGCCCTCATAGTGAATAATAGACATGCAGCACCACCCAGCCCTCATAGTGAATAATAGACATGCAGAAACCACCCAGCCCCCATAGTGAATAATAGACATGCAGCACCACCCAGCCCTCATAGTGAATAATAGACATGCAGCACCACCCAGCCCCCATAGTGAATAATAGACATGCAGCACCACCCAGCCCCCATAGTGAATAATAGACATGCAGCACCACCCAGCCCCCATAGTGAATAATAGACATGCAGCACCACCCAGCCCCCATAGTGAATAATAGACATGCAGCACCACCCAGCCCTCATAGTGAATAATAGACATGCAGAAACCACCCAGCCCTCATAGTGAATAATAGACATGCAGCACCACCCAGCCCTCATAGTGAATAATAGACATGCAGAAACCACCCAGCCCCCATAGTGAATAATAGACATGCAGCACCACCCAGCCCTCATAGTGAATAATAGACATGCAGCACCACCCAGCCCCCATAGTGAATAATAGACATGCAGCACCACCCAGCCCCCATAGTGAATAATAGACATGCAGCACCACCCAGCCCCCATAGTGAATAATAGACATGCAGCACCACCCATCCCCCATAGTGAATAATAGACATGCAGCACCACCCAGCCCCCATAGTGAATAATAGACATGCAGCACCACCCAGCACCCATAGTGAATAATAGACATGCAGCACCACCCAGCCCTCATAGTGAATAATAGACATGCAGCACCACCCAGCCCCCATAGTGAATAATAGACATGCAGCACCACCCAGCCCCCATAGTGAATAATAGACATGCAGCACCACCCAGCCCCCATAGTGAATAATAGACATGCAGCACCACCCAGCCCTCATAGTGAATAATAGACATGCAGCACCACCCAGCCCCCATAGTGAATAATAGACATGCAGCACCACCCAGCCCCCATAGTGAATAATAGACATGCAGCACCACCCAGCCCTCATAGTGAATAATAGGGTAGTAAAGTGCCTCTCTCTGAGCAAACACCAAGTGACAGGTTCCTGATTTGTTTTTTCAGTCATTCAGGAGGCCTTCAACTCTGATCTCTCACTGCACCTCCAACAAACAGCTTTTATTTTTCTTTCTCCTTTCCTGTTATATTTATAATCCTCCCATTCAAACCAGGGACACCCTTCAATGGGATCCAGAAGGCTTTCCAAACCAGACAGGTTCCTGGTCTAGTGTTGCCTAAAAATACCTCTCCACTACTGTCCAAGGGGGAGAGAGAAAAACTAATGGAAAGTGGTGAGAGTAAGATAGGGAGAAAGTGAGAGAGAAAGAGACAGAGAGACAATGAGAGATAGAGAGAGAGAGACGGAGGGAGAGAGACTGAGGGAGGGAGTAATGAGGGGATGAGGAAAAAATAATCACAGTTTCTCCTCTCCCTTTCTCTTCTATCACTTCCTGCCTCAGCCTGTTAATGTTAGGATTATCTCCTGTCACTTCCTGCCTCAGCCTGTTAATGTTATGATTATCTCCTGTCACTTCCTGCCTCAGCCTGTTAATGTTATGATTATATCCTGTCACTTCCTGCCTCAGCCTGTTAATGTTATGGTTCTCTTCTGTCACTTCCTGCCTCAGTCTGTTAATGTTATGATTCTGTTCTCTTCTGTCACTTACTGTCTCAGCCTGTTAATGTTATGGTCCTGTTCTCCTCTATCACTTCCTGCCTCAATTTGTTAATGTTATGGTTCTCTTCTGTCACTTCCTGCCTCAGTCAGTTAATGTTATGATTCTGTTCTCTTCTGTCACTTCCTGCATCAGTCTGTTAATGTTATGGTTCTGTTCTCTTCTGTCACTTCCTGCCTCAGCCTGTTAATGTTATGGTTCTGTTCTCCTCTGTCACTTCCTGCATCAGCCTGTTAATGTTATGGTTCTGTTCTCCTCTGTCACTTCCTGCCTCAGCCTGTTAATGTTATGGTCCTGTTCTCCTCTATCACTTCCTGCCTCAGTCTGTTAATGTTATGGTTCTGTTCTCTTCTATCACTTCCTGCCTCAGTCTGTTAATGTTATGGTTCTGTTCTCTCTTGTCACTTCCTGCCTCAGCCTGTTAATGTTATGGTTCTGTTCTCTTCTGTCACTTCCTGCCTCAGTCTGTTAATGTTATGGTTCTGTTCTCCTCTGTCACTTCCTGCCTCAGTCTGTTAATGTTATGGTTCTGTTCTCCTCTGTCACTTCCTGCCTCAGCCTGTTAATGTTATGGTTCTGTTCTCTTCTGTCACTTCCTGCCTCAGTCTGTTAATGTTCTGGTTCTCTTCTGTCACTTCCTGCCTCAGCCTGTTAATGTTATGGTTCTGTTCTCTTCTGTCACTTCCTGCCTCAGTCTGTTAATGTTATGGTCCTGTTCTCCTCTGTCACTTCCTGTCTCAGCCTGTTAATGTTATGGTTCTGTTCTCCTCTGGCACTTCCTGCCTCAGCCTGTTAATGTTATGATTCTGTTCTCTCCTGTCACTTCCTGCCTCAGTCTGTTAATGTTATGGTTCTGTTCTCTCCTGTCACTTCCTGCCTCAGCCTGTTAATGTTATGGTTCTCCTCTGTCACTTACTGCCTCAGCCTGTTAATGTTATGGTTCTGTTCTCTTCTGTCACTTCCTGCCTCAGCCTGTTAATGTTATGGTTCTGTTCTCTCTTGTCACTTCCTGCCTCAGCCTGTTAATGTTATGATTATCTCCTGTCACTTCCTGCCTCAGCCTGTTAATGTTATGGTTCTGTTCTCTTCTGTCACTTTCTGCCTCAGCCTGTTAATGTTATGGTCCTGTTCTCCTCTATCACTTCCTGCCTCAGTCTGTTAATGTTATGGTTCTCTTCCGTCACTTCCTGCCTCAGTGTGTTAATGTTATGGTTCTGTTCTCCTCTGTCACTTCCTGCCTCAGTCTGTTAATGTTATGATTCTGTTCTCTTCTGTCACTTCCTGCATCAGTCTGTTAATGTTATGGTTCTGTTCTCCTCTGTCACTTCCTGCCTCAGCCTGTTAATGTTATGGTTCTGTTCTCTTCTGTCACTTCCTGCCTCAGCCTGTTAATGTTATGGTTCTGTTCTCCTCTGTCACTTCCTGCCTCAGCCTGTTAATGTTATGGTTCTGTTCTCCTCTATCACTTCCTGCCTCAGTCTGTTAATGTTATGGTTCTCTTCTGTCACTTCCTGCCTCAGTCTGTTAATGTTATGGTTCTGTTCTCCTCTGTCACTTCCTGCCTCAGCCTGTTAATGTTATGGTTCTGTTCTCCTCTGTTACTTCCTGCCTCAGCCTGTTAATGTTATGGTTCTCTTCTGTCACTTCCTGCCTCAGCCTGTTAATGTTATGGTTCTGTTCTCTTCTGTCACTTCCTGCCTCAGCCTGTTAATGTTATGGTTCTCTTCTGTCACTTCCTGCCTCAGCCTGTTAATGTTATGGTTCTGTTCTCCTCCATCACTTCATGCCTCAGCCTGTTAGTGTTATGATTATCCTCTGTCACTTCCTGCCTCAGCCTGTTAGTGTTATGATTATCCTCTGTCACTTCCTGCCTCAGCCTGGTTTGGTTCTTTGTATTTTCCTTCTCTGGGTTTCATAGTCACAGCCGCAATCAACAGGAATTGTGTGAAATTGCTGTATTGACTTCTTGACATCAATTACCATCTGAGTACCTTCCCAAACACAACGCTTTGACATGCTCTGTTGTCAAGGGAACAGAGGCAGAGTCCGACAGATATTTACACTAAATGCTCTTTTTTACCAAGTCCGTTATTTAAAAATATAAAAAAACACGAGCACATATCTGGTTCATGACGCCATTCACACCAATTGCGAAATATCGTTCTGCCACAATCAGTCAATAATTTATTCAGAACAGTTTAGATTTTTGTTGCGTCTTTGTGTCTTTTCACATGCTAAAATAAGTTGTTGACCAATATAAATTGTTATCGGGGACACTGTCACTGACATGTCTGTGCGTATTTTGTGTGAATAAATGTATTTCTCTCTGCCTGTTTTTTTATTTTATTTGTAATGTATCCGTGTAGGAAAATTATAAATGTAGCCCAATGTGATCACATTACACTAGAGCTAGGCTACCTCTCGCCATTCAAACTTCCCCACCAGTTCATTGACAACAATGTAGCCTATTTTTTTATATTGCTCCCCATTGTCTACATATAAGTTATTCATTCAAGAGGTAGAACAGTGGAGTTGACAGAGGAGATATGTGAAGCTAGAGAGAGAAGGCAGAGGTAGAATAGTGGAGCGCCTCCTGGCGCACTCGAGGAGGAAACCTGGCGGCAACGGAGGTAATCATCGATCAGCGAACGGTCCAGCACGTCCCGAGAGGGAACCCAACTCCTTTCCTGAGGACCGTACCCCTCCCAATCCACTAGGTACTGATGACCACGGCCCCGAGGACGCATGTCCAAAATCTTACGGACCCTGTAGATAGGTGCGCCCTCGACAAGGATGGGGGGGGGGGGAAGACGAGCGGGGGCGCGAAGAACGGGCTTAACATGGAAGACATGGAAGACCGGGTGGAGATATCGCGGAAGAAGAAGTCGCACTGCGACAGGATTAATGATCTGAGAAATACGGAACGGACCAATGAACCGCGGGGTCAACTTGCGAGAAGCTGTCTTAAGGGGAAGGTTCTGAGTGGAAAGCCAAACTCTCTGACCGCGACAATATCTAGGACTCTTAGTTCTACGCTTATTAGCGGCTCTCACAGTCTGCGCCCTATAACGGCAAAGTGCAGACCTGACCCTCTTCCAGGTGCGCTCGCAACGTTGGACAAAAGCCTGAGCGGAGGGGACGCTGGACTCGGCGAACTGAGACGAGAACAGCGGAGGCTGGTACCCGAGGCTACTCTGAAAAGGAGATAGCCCGGTCGCAGACGAAGGAAGCGAGTTGTGGGCGTGTTCTGTCCAGGGGAGCTGTTCTGACCAAGACGCAGGGTTACGAAAAGAAAGACTGCGTAAGATGCGACCAATAGTCTGATTGGCCCGTTCTGCTTGACCGTTAGACTGGGGGTGAAAGCCGGAAGAGAGACTGACGGAAGCCCCAATCAAACGGCAAAACTCCCTCCAAAATTGAGACGTGAATTGCGGACCCCTGTCCGAAACGACGTCTGACGGAAGGCCATGAATTCTGAAAACATTCTCGATGATGATTTGTGCCGTTTCTTTAGCAGAAGGGAGCTTAGCGAGGGGAATAAAATGAGCCGCCTTAGAGAACCTATTGACAACTGTAAGAATAACAGTCTTCCCCGCTGACGAAGGCAGTCCGGTGATAAAATCTAAGGCGATGTGAGACCACGGTCGAGAGGGAATGGGAAGCGGTCTGAGACGGCCGGCAGGAGGGGAGTTACCGGACTTAGTCTGCGCGCAGACCGAACAAGCAGCCACGAAACGACGCGTGTCATGCTCCCGAGTGGGCCACCAAAAACGCTGGCGAATGGAAGCAAGCGTACCCCGAACGCCGGGGTGGCCAGCTAACTTGGCAGAGTGAGCCCACTGAAGAACGGCCAGACGAGTAGGAACGGGAACGAAAAGAAGGTTCCTTGGACAAGCGCGCGGCGACGGAGTGTGAGTGAGTGCTTGCTTTACCTGCCTCTCAATTCCCCAGACAGTCAACCCGACAACACGCCCCTCAGGGAGAATCCCCTCGGGGTCAGTGGAGGCTACTGAAGAACTGAAGAGACGAGATAAAGCATCAGGCTTGGTGTTCTTAGAGCCCGGACGATAAGAAATGACGAACTCGAAACGAGCGAAAAACAGCGCCCAACGAGCCTGACGCGCATTAAGTCGTTTGGCAGAACGGATGTACTCAAGGTTCCTATGGTCAGTCCAAACGACAAAAGGAACGGTCGCCCCCTCCAACCACTGTCGCCATTCGCCTAGGGCTAAGCGGATGGCGAGCAGTTCGTGGTTTCTCACATCATAGTTACGTTCCGACGGCGATGAGAAAAATACGCGCAAGGGTGGACCTTGTCGTCAGAGAGGGAGCGCTGAGAAAGAATGGCTCCCACGCCCACCTCTGACGCGTCAACCTCGACAACGAACTGTCTAGAGACGTCAGGTGTAACAAGGATAGGTGCGGATGTAAAACGATTCTTGAGGAGATCAAAAGCTCCCTGGGCGGAAACGGACCACTTAAAGCACGTCTTGACAGAAGTAAGGGCTGTGAGAGGAGCTGCCACCTGACCGAAATTACGGATGAAACGACGATAGAAATTTGCGAAGCCGAGAAAGCGCTGCAGCTCGACGCGTGACTTAGGAACGGGCCAATCAATTACAGCTTGGACCTTAGCGGGATCCATCTTAATGCCTTCAGCGGAAATAACAGAACCGAAAAATGTGACGGAGGAGGCATGAAAAGTGCACTTCTCAGCCTTCACAAAAAGACAATTCTCTAAAAGGCGCTGGAGGACACGTCGAACGTGCTGAACATGAATCTGGAGTGACGGTGAAAAAATCAGGATATCGTCAAGGTAAACGAAAACAAAGATGTTCAGCATGTCTCTCAGGACGTCATTGACTAATGCCTGAAAGACAGCTGGAGCGTTAGCGAGGCCGAAAGGAAGAACCCGGTATTCAAAGTGCCCTAACGGAATGTTAAACGCTGTTTTCCACTCGTCCCCCTCCCTGAGCGCACGAGATGGTAAGCGTTACGAAGGTCCAACTTAGTGAAAAACCTGGCTCCCTGCAGGATCTCGAAGGCTGAAGACATAAGAGGGAGCGGATAACGATTCTTCACTGTTATGTCATTCAGCCCTCGATAATCTATGCAGGGGCGCAGGGACCCGTCCTTCTTCTTAACAAAAAAAAACCCTGCTCCGGCGGGAGAGGAGGAGGGGACTATGGTACCGGCGTCAAGAGCTACAGACAAATAATCTTCGAGAGCCTTACGTTCGGGAGCCGACAGAGAGTATAGTCTACCCCGGGGGGGAGTGGTTCCCGGAAGCAGATCAATACTACAATCATACGACCGGTGCGGAGGAAGAGAGGTGGCCCTCGACCGACTGAACACCGTGCGCAGATCGTGATATTCCTCCGGCACCCCCGTCAAATCACCAGGCTCCTCCTGTGAAGAAGAGACAGAGGAAACAGGAGGGAGAGCAGACATTAAACATTTCACATGACAAGAGACGTTCCAGGAGAGGGTAGAATTACTAGACCAATTAATAGAAGGATTATGACAAACTAGCCAGGGATGGCCCAAAACAACAGGTGTAAAAGGTGAACGAAAAATTAAAAAAGAAAGGGTTTCGCTATGATTACCAGAGACAGTGAGGGTTAAAGGTAGCGTCTCACGCTGAATCCTGGGGAGAGAACTACCATCCAAAGCGAAAAGGCCGTGGGCTCCCTTAACTGTCTGAGAGGAATGTCATGTTCCCGAGCCCAGGTCTCGTCCATAAAACAGCCCTCCGCCCCAGAGTCTATCAAGGCACTGCAGGAAGCTGACGAACCGGTCCAGCGTAGATGGACCGACAAGGTAGTGCAGGATCTTGAAGGAGAGACCAGAGTAGTAGCGCTCACCAGTAGCCCTCCGCTTACTGATGAGCTCTGGCTTTTACTGGACATGAAGTGACAAAATGACCAGCGGAACCGCAATAGAGACAGAGGCGGTTGGTGATTCTCCGTTCCCTCTCCTTAGTCGAGATGCGAATACCCCCCAGCTGCATAGGCTCAGCACCCGAGCCTGCGGAGGAAGATGGTAGTGATGCGGAGAGGGGGGCAACGGAGAACGCGAGCTCCTTTCCACAAGCTCGGTGACGAAGATCAATCCGTCGCTCTATGCGAATAGCGAGTTCAATCAAGGAATCCACGCTGGAAGGAACCTCCCGGGAGAGAATCTCATCCTTTACCTCCGCGCGGAGACCCTCCAGAAAATGAGCGAGCAAAGCCGGCTCGTTCCAGTCACTGGAGGCAGCAAGAGTGCGAAACTCAATAGAGCAATCTGTTATGGATCGATTACCTTGACATAGGGAAGACAGGACCCTGGAAGCTTCCTCCCCAAAAACAGAACGATCAAAAACCCGTATCATCTCCTCCTTAAAGTCCTGATACTGGTTAGTACACTCAGCCCTCGCCTCCCAGATTGCCGTGCCCCACTCACGAGCCCGTCCAGTAAGGAGAGATATGACGTAGGCGATACGAGCTGTGCTCCTGGAGTAAGTGTTGGGCTGGAGAGAAAACACAATATCACACTGGGTGAGGAACGAGCGGCATTCAGTGGGCTCCCCAGAGTAACACGGCGGGTTATTGATTCTGGGCTCCGGAGATTCGAAAGCCCTGGAAGTGGCCGGTGGATCGAGGCGGAGATGGTGAATCTGTTCTGTGAGGTCGGAGACTTGGGCGGCCAGGGTCTCAACAGCATGTCGAGCAGCAGACAATTCCTGCTCATGTCTGCCTAGCATTGCTCCCTGGATCTCGACGGCTGAGTGGAGAGGATCCGAAGTCGCTGGGTCCATTCTTGGTCAGATTCTTCTGTTATGCACGTGAGTGAGGACCCAAAAGCGGTTTAACAAAAACAGAGTCCTTTAATGTCAAAACACAGGGAAGACATAGATCCTCTTCAGATGTATATAATGGCAAAATAGACAACCCGCAGAGAGGGCGACAAATGAATCATAAAGTCCTTCTGATAATACAGAAGAGTCCCCCTTCTTAGCAGCAGAGGAGAATAGCTGGGTTAGAGTCCCCTTCTTAGCAGCAGAGGAGAATAGCTGGGTTAGCGGCGACAGACTGCTGGTCTCTCTGGGTAGGCGCGGGTCGTAGAGGACAGAGGTACCTGATCACACGTAGCATCAGATGAACAGGCAGATTCCGACAGGACAGGACAAGGGTGAAGCAAACGAGACGATAGTTTGGTTCTGGCATGAGAAACTCAAACGAGAATCTGACAAAGACAGAAGCAGGAACAGAGAGAGAAATAGAGACCTAATCAGAGGGAAAAAGGGAACAGGTGGGAAAAGGGTGAACGAGGTAGTTAGAGAAGATGAGGAACAGCTGGGGGAAGGAGAGGAAGAGAAGGTAACCTAATACGACCAGCAGAGGGAGACGAAGTGAAGAGAAAGAACAGGAACAAGACATAATATGACAATACATGACATTTATAGCAAATGTAGCAATTATACGACTAGGGAAAAACATTGACTCTTTCATTGTCAATAGTACATTTTAGCCCCTAGTCTTGATGAAGAATGTTAATAAATCTACTGGTTTGAGAGCACAACATCAACCAACACCGCGCTGCTAATAGCTCTATATTGAAAAGACCGTGATTGAAGAAAAATTGCTCAGAGAGTAAATTATTTTCTACCTAGTTTTAAGTCGTTTCTGTTCAGACTCGAGTATTTCTTCCTAATTATTACTACACATTATTTTTACTCAGACACACGTGACCAATTGAAAACCTCCCACTTGGAGAGAATCGCTGATCTAGACAGCCACCGGTGCTGAAAACACCCTAAAAGACAAAGACATATCCGCCAGGGTTGACCCTTACCAATAAGGGATTGCACAGATTTAGATAAAGCACTCAATTTAAAATCTAGTGTCACTAAAATGTATCAGTGGCTGATCTCTAGGCTATGGACAAGAAGATAATTTGACTATGGACAGGCTGATCTTCAGGCTATGGACAGGCTGATCATTAGGGAATGGACAGGCTGATCTTAAGGCTATGGACAGGCTGATCATTAGGCTATGGACAGGCTGATCATTAGGCTATGGACAGGCTGATCATTAGGCTATGGACAGGCTGATCATTGGGATATGAACAGGCTGATCTCTAGGCTATGGACAGGCTGATCATTAGGCTATGGACAGGCTGATATTAAGGCTGTGGACAGGCTGATCATTAGGCTATGGACAGGCTGATCATTAGGCTATGGACAGGTTGATATTAAGGCTATGGACAGGCTGATCATTAGGCTATGGACAGGCTGATCATTAGGCTATGGACAGGCTGATCATTGGGATATGAACAGGCTGATCTCTAGGCTATGGACAGGCTGATCATTAGGCTATGGACAGGCTGATCATTGGGATATGGACAGGCTGTACTCTAGGCTATCAACAGGCTGATTATTAGGCTAAGCACAGAAAGATAATTTGGCAATGGACAGGTGTATCGTTCGGCTATGGACAGGTAGATCATTTGGCTATGGACAGGCTGATCTTAAGGCTATCGACAGGCTGATCTCTAGGCTATCAACAGGATGATTATTAGGCTAAGCACAAAAAGATAATTTGGCTATGGACAGGTAGATCGTTCGGCTATGGACAGGCTGATCATTAGGGAATGGACAGGGTGATCTCTAGGCTATCGACAGGATGATCATTAGGGAATCGACAGGCTGATCAGTAGGCTATGGACAGGCTGATCATTGGGATATGGACAGGTAGGACATTCGACTATGGACAGGCTGATCTTAAGGCTATCGACAGGCTGATCATTAGGGAATGGACAGGGTGGTCATTAGGCTATGGACAGGCTGATCATAAGGCTATGGACAGGTAGATCATTCGGCTATGGACAGGATGATCTCTAGGCTATCAACAGGCTGATTTTTAGGCTAAGCACAGAAAGATAATTTGGCTATGGACAGTCTGATTATTAAGCTATGGACAGGCTGATCTTTAGGCTGTGGACAGGCTGATCTTTAGGCTTTGGACAGGCTGATCATTAGGCTTTGGACAGGCTGATCAGTAGGCTGTGGACAGGCTAATCATTAGGCTGTGGACAGGCTGATCGTTAGGCTGTGGACAGGCTGATCGTTAGGCTTTGGATAGGCTGATCGTTAGGCTGTGGACAGGCTGATCGTTAGGCTATGGACAGGCTGATAGTTAGGCTGTGGACAGGCTGATCATGTGGTCTATGTCACAGCTCTCTCTATGGGTGTTTCTCAAAATGCATCCTACCGTGCTCCGAGCATGCAAATTGGGAGGGTCGGAGTATCAGTCTAAATCAAATTATGTGCAACGGAGCACGGAGGGTACTTCTTGAATTCTCAATGTTTACATATTTTGAAGCATGCATCAATGCAAGCTTTAAATTAAATTGTTTAACTTGGGTTAAATGTTTCGGGTAGACTTCCACCATCTTTCCACAGTAAGTTGGGTGAATTTTGGCCCATTCCTCCTGACAGAGCTGGTGTAACTGAGTCAGGTTTGTAGGCCTCCTTGCTCGCACACACTTTTTTAGTTCTGCCCTTAACTTTTCGATAGGATTGATGTCAGGGCTTTGTGATGGCCACTCCAATAACATGACTTTGTTGTCCTTAAGCCATTTTTCCACAACTTTGTAAGCATGCTTTGGGTCATTGTCCATTTGCGATCAAGCTTTAACTTCTTGACTTATGTCTTGAGATGTTGCTTCAATATATCCACATTATTTTCCATTCTCATGATGTCATCTATTTTGTGAAGTGCACCAGTTCCTCCTGCAGCAAAGCACCCCCACATCATGATGCTGCCACCACTGTGCGTTGTGTTCTTCGGCTTGCAAGCCTCCCCCTTTTTCCTCCAAACATAACGATGGTCATTACGGCCAAACAATTATATTTTTGTTTCATCAGACCAGAGGACATTTCTCCCAAAAGTATGAGCTTTGTCCCCATGTGCAGTTGCAAACTGTATTCTGGCTATTTTATGGCAGTTTTGGAGCAGTGGCTTCTTCCTGGATGAGCGAACATTCAGGTTATGTTGATATAGGACTCGTTTTACTGTGGATATAGATACTTTTGTACCGGTTTCCTCTAGCATCTTCACAAGGTTCTTTACTGTTGTTCTGGGATTGATTTGCACTTTTCGCACCAAAGTATTTTCATCTCTAGGAGACAGAACGTGTCTCCTTCCTGAGCGGTATGACGGCTGCGTGGTCCCATGGGGTTTATACTTGCGTATTATTGTTTGTACAGATGAAAGTGGTACCTTCAGGCATTTGGAAATTGCTCCCAAGGATGAACCAGACGTGTGGAGATCTACAATTATTTTCTGAGATCTTGGCTGATATCTTTTGAATTGAGTTTGAAAGTAGGCCTTCAAATTCATCCACAGGTACACCTCCAATTGACTCAAATTATGTATATTAGCCTATCAGAAGCTTCTAAAGCCATGACATAATTTCTGGATTTTTCCAAGCTGTTTAAAGACACAGTCAACCTAGTGTGTGTAAACTTCTGACCCACTGGAATTGTGATATAGTGAATTATAAGGGAAATAATCTGTCTGTACATTTTTTGGGGAAAAATGACTTGTGTCATGCACAAAGTAGATGACTAGTAGTGACCAGACTAACGGACTTGCCAAAACTATAGTTTGTTAGCAAGACATTTGTGGAGTGGTTGAAAAACGAGTTTTAATGACTACAACCTCAGTTTATGTAAACTTCAGACTTCAACTGCATTTGAAAGGCTACATTGATTTAGGATTATCTTGTCGTTTTTGATATCCTACAGAAAGGATTTGAGGCTGAGGAATGGTTTTTAACACGTTGTTTGTGAGAAATGTGATTTGCTTTTGTGTCTGAGTTGGATTGATACGTCCTTTTAGGTGACCTTAGGCACCTTTTTGGGTGCGCGCGTATTTCTCTATGACAGAAAGTTTCCTAGAATAAGCCTGGACTTCATCTCTTCAATTTTTTTAATGCCTATCTATCCCCTGAAAAAAATATTTTAAATATCAATGAGCCTGGTTAAATAAAAATAAATAAATACAAATAAAACTGCAGGCAGCGAGCGTCATGATGGTGCCAGTTTTGCATACAGGACGTGCGAGGAATGACGACAGGAACGTCGACAGGTGCCAGTTTTGCATACAGGACGTGCGATGAATGACGACAGGAACGTCGACAGGTGCCAGTTTTGCATACAGGACGTGCGATGAATGACGACAGGAACGTCGACAGGTGCCAGTTTTGCATACAGGACGTGCGATGAATGACGACAGGAACGTCGACAGGTGCCAGTTTTGCATACAGGACGTGCGATGAATGACGACAGGAACGTCGACAGGTGCCAGTTTTGCATACAGGACGTGCGATGAATGACGACAGGAACGTCGACAGGTGCCAGTTTTGCATACAGGACGTGCGAGGAATGACGACAGGAACGTCGACAGGTGCCAGTTTTGCATACAGGACGTGCGAGGAATGACGACAGGAACGTCGACAGGTGCCAGTTTTGCATACAGGACGTGCGAGGAATGACGACAGGAACGTCGACAGGTGCCAGTTTTGCATACAGGACGTGCGAGGAATGACGACAGGAACGTCGACAGGTGCCAGTTTTGCATACAGGACGTGCGAGGAATGACGACAGGAACGTCGACAGGTGCCAGTTTTGCATACAGGACGTGCGAGGAATGACGACAGGAACGTCGACAGGTGCCAGATTTGCATACAGGACGTGCGAGGAATGACGACAGGAACGTCGACAGGTGCCAGATTTGCATACAGGACGTGCGAGGAATGACGACAGGAACGTCGACAGGTGCCAGTTTTGCATACAGGACGTGCGAGGAATGACGACAGGAACGTCGACAGGTGCCAGTTTTGCATACAGGACGTGCGAGGAATGACGACAGGAACGTCGACAGGTGCCAGTTTTGCATACAGGACGTGCGAGGAATGACGACAGGAACGTCGACAGGTGCCAGTTTTGCATACAGGACGTGCGAGGAATGACGACAGGAACGTCGACAGGTGCCAGATTTGCATACAGGACGTGCGAGGAATGACGACAGGAACGTCGACAGGTGCCAGTTTTGCATACAGGACGTGCGAGGAATGACGACAGGAATGTCGACAGGTGCCAGTTTTGCATACAGGACGTGCGAGGAATGACGACAGGAACGTCGACAGGTGCCAGTTTTGCATACAGGACGTGCGAGGAATGACGACAGGAACGTCGACAGGTGCCAGTTTTGCATACAGGACGTGCGAGGAATGACGACAGGAACGTCGACAGGTGCCAGTTTTGCATACAGGACGTGCGATGAATGACGACAGGAACGTCGACAGGTGCCAGTTTTGCATACAGTACGTGCGAGGAATGACGACAGGAAAGACGACAGGTGCCAGTTTTGCATACAGGACGTGCGAGGAATGACGACAGGAACTGAAAAGGAGTGCAGCAGAGTTGTTATGCACATTTTTGGAGAAAAGTAGAGGGAAAAAACTAATCGGACTGTAAATGGTTTAAAGTAGGGAAAGAAACAGATTATGTTGAAACGCACACACACTCACACACATACGTACACACACACGTATACACACACACACACACACACAGACATAGGTACACACACACACACACACACACACACACAGACATAGGTACACACACAAACACACACACACACTCACACACATAAGTACACAAACATGTATACCCACACACACACACTCACACACATAAGTACACACAACACGTATACACACACACACACTCACACACACATACGTACACACACACACACTCACACACATAAGTACACACACACACATACACACACACACAGGGTTAGGGTTGCTTTGCCATGCTGTAAGGAAGCAGGCTTTGATTGGTAATGCTTATCAGTGTTGAAGATCCATCAATTGGTGTCGGTTGGATAAAGGTACAATCATCCCAGCGCCTCGGTTAGAAGAGTGACCAGGAGATGTCCCTGTTAGAAGACGTGGTAATAACTAGGAGATGTCCCTGTTAGAAGAGTGGTAATAACCAGGGGATGTCCCTGTTAGAAGAGTGGTAATAACCAGGAGATGTCCCTGTTAGAAGAGTGATAATATCCAGGAGATGTCCCTGTTAGAAGAGTGATAATAACCAGGAGATTTCCCTGTTTGAAGACGTGGTAATAACCAGGAGATATCCCTGTTAGAAGACGTGGTAATAACAAGGAGATGTCCCTGTTAGAAGAGTGGTAATAACCAGGAGATGTCCCTGTTAGAAGAGTGACCAGGAGATGTCCCTGTTAGAAGAGTGACCGGGAGATGTCCCTGTTAGAAGAGTGATAATAACCAGGAGATGTCCCTGAGAGAAGAGTGATAATAAACAGGAGATGTCTCTGTTAGAAGAGTGATAATAACCAGGAGTTGTCCCTGTTAGAAGAGTGATAATAACCAGGAGATTTCCCTGTTTGAAGACGTGGTAATAACCAGGAGATGTCCCTGTTAGAAGAGTGACCAGTAGATGTCCCTGTTAGAAGAGTGATAATAACCAGGAGATGTCCCTGTTAGAAGAGTGATAATAAACAGGAGATGTCCCTGTTAGAAGAGTGATAATAACCAGGAGTTGTCCCTGTTAGAAGAGTGATAATAACCAGGAGATTTCCCTGTTTGAAGACGTGGTAATAACCAGGAGATGTCCCTGTTAGAAGAGTGGTAATAACCAGGAGATGTCCCTGTTAGAAGAGTGGTAATAACCAGGAGATGTCCCTGTTAGAAGAGTGACCAGGAGATGTCCCTGTTAGAAGAGTGACCAGGAGATGTCCCTGTTAGAAGACGTGGTAATAACCAGGAGATGTCCCTGTTAGAAGAGTGATAATAACCAGGAGATGTCCCTGTTAGAAGATGTGGTAATATCCAGGAGATGTCCCTGTTAGAAGAGTTATAATAACCAGGAGATGTCCCTGTTAGAAGAGTGATAATAACCAGGAGATTTCCCTGTTAGAAGACGTGGTAATAACCAGGAGATGTCCCTGTTAGAAGAGTGGTAATAACCAGGAGATGTCCCTGTTAGAAGAGTGATAATAACCAGGAGATGTCCCTGTTAGAAGAGTGACCAGGAGATGCCCCTGTTAGAAGAGTGACCAGGAGATGTCCCTGTTAGAAGAGTGACCAGGAGGTGTCCAAGTTAGAAGAGTGATAATAACCAGGAGATGTCCCTGTTAGAAGACGTGGTAATAACCAGGAGATGTCCCTGTTAGAAGAGTGGTAATAACCAGGAGATTTCCCTGTTAGAAGAGTGGTAATAACCAGGAGATTTCCCTGTTTGAAGAGTGATAATAACCAGGCGATGTCCCTGTTAGAAGAGTGACCAGGAGATGTCCCTGTTAGACGAGTGATAATAAACAGGAGATGTCCCTGTTAGAAGAGTGATAATAACCAGGAGATGTCCTTGTTAGAAGACGTGATAATAACCAGGAGATGTCGGTGTTAGAAGAGTGATAATAACCAGGAGATGTCCCTGTTAGAAGAGTGACCAGGAGGTGTCCCTGTTAGAAGAGTGACCAGGAGATGTCCCTGTTAGAAGAGTGATAATAACCGGGAGATTTCCCCGTTAGAAGACGTGGTAATAACCAGGAGATGTCCCTGTTAGAAGAGTGATAATAACCAGGAGATGTCCCTGTTAGAAGAGTGGTAATAACCAGGAGATGTCCCTGTTAGAAGACGTGATAATAACCAGGAGATGTCGGTGTTAGAAGAGTGATAATAACCAGGAGATGTCCCTGTTAGAAGAGTGACCAGGAGGTGTCCCTGTTAGAAGACGTGGTAATAACCAGGAGATGTCCCTGTTAGAAGAGTGATAATAACCAGGAGATTTCCCTGTTAGAAGACGTGATAAGAACCAGGAGATGTCCCTGTTAGAAGAGTGGTAATAAACAGGAGATGTCCCTTTTAGAAGAGTGACCAGGAGATGTCCCTGTTAGAAGAGTGATAATAAACAGGAGATGTCTCTGTTAGAAGAGTGATAATAACCAGGAGTTGTCCCTGTTAGAAGAGTGATAATAACCAGGAGATTTCCCTGTTTGAAGACGTGGTAATAACCAGGAGATGTCCCTGTTAGAAGAGTGACCAGTAGATGTCCCTGTTAGAAGAGTGATAATAACCAGGAGATGTCCCTGTTAGAAGAGTGATAATAAACAGGAGATGTCCCTGTTTGAAGAGTGATAATAACCAGGAGTTGTCCCTGTTAGAAGAGTGATAATAACCAGGAGATTTCAATGTTTGAAGACGTGGTAATAACCAGGAGATGTCCCTGTTAGAAGAGTGGTAATAACCAGGAGATGTCCCTGTTAGAAGAGTGGTTATAACCAGGAGATGTCCCTGTTAGAAGAGTGATAATAACCAGGAGATTTCCCTGTTTGAAGACGTGGTAATAACCAGGAGATATCCCTGTTAGAAGACGTGGTAATAACAAGGAGATGTCCCTGTTAGAAGAGTGGTAATAACCAGGAGATGTCCCTGTTAGAAGAGTGACCAGGAGATGTCCCTGTTAGAAGAGTGACCGGGAGATGTCCCTGTTAGAAGAGTGATAATAACCAGGAGATGTCCCTGAGAGAAGAGTGATAATAAACAGGAGATGTCTCTGTTAGAAGAGTGATAATAACCAGGAGTTGTCCCTGTTAGAAGAGTGATAATAACCAGGAGATTTCCCTGTTTGAAGACGTGGTAATAACCAGGAGATGTCCCTGTTAGAAGAGTGACCAGTAGATGTCCCTGTTAGAAGAGTGATAATAACCAGGAGATGTCCCTGTTAGAAGAGTGATAATAAACAGGAGATGTCCCTGTTAGAAGAGTGATAATAACCAGGAGTTGTCCCTGTTAGAAGAGTGATAATAACCAGGAGATTTCCCTGTTTGAAGACGTGGTAATAACCAGGAGATGTCCCTGTTAGAAGAGTGGTAATAACCAGGAGATGTCCCTGTTAGAAGAGTGGTAATAACCAGGAGATGTCCCTGTTAGAAGAGTGACCAGGAGATGTCCCTGTTAGAAGAGTGACCAGGAGATGTCCCTGTTAGAAGACGTGGTAATAACCAGGAGATGTCCCTGTTAGAAGAGTGATAATAACCAGGAGATTTCCCTGTTAGAAGACGTGGTAATAACCAGGAGATGTCCCTGTTAGAAGAGTGGTAATAACCAGGAGATGTCCCTGTTAGAAGAGTGATAATAACCAGGAGATGTCCCTGTTAGAAGAGTGACCAGGAGATGCCCCTGTTAGAAGAGTGACCAGGAGATGTCCCTGTTAGAAGAGTGACCAGGAGGTGTCCAAGTTAGAAGAGTGATAATAACCAGGAGATGTCCCTGTTAGAAGACGTGGTAATAACCAGGAGATGTCCCTGTTAGAAGAGTGGTAATAACCAGGAGATTTCCCTGTTAGAAGAGTGGTAATAACCAGGAGATTTCCCTGTTTGAAGAGTGATAATAACCAGGAGATGTCCCTGTTAGAAGAGTGACCAGGAGATGTCCCTGTTAGACGAGTGATAATAAACAGGAGATGTCCCTGTTAGAAGAGTGATAATAACCAGGAGATGTCCTTGTTAGAAGACGTGATAATAACCAGGAGGTGTCGGTGTTAGAAGAGTGATAATAACCAGGAGATGTCCCTGTTAGAAGAGTGACCAGGAGGTGTCCCTGTTAGAAGAGTGACCAGGAGATGTCCCTGTTAGAAGAGTGATAATAACCGGGAGATTTCCCCGTTAGAAGACGTGGTAATAACCAGGAGATGTCCCTGTTAGAAGAGTGATAATAACCAGGAGATGTCCCTGTTAGAAGAGTGGTAATAACCAGGAGATGTCCCTGTTAGAAGACGTGATAATAACCAGGAGATGTCGGTGTTAGAAGAGTGATAATAACCAGGAGATGTCCCTGTTAGAAGAGTGACCAGGAGGTGTCCCTGTTAGAAGACGTGGTAATAACCAGGAGATGTCCCTGTTAGAAGAGTGATAATAACCAGGAGATTTCCCTGTTAGAAGACGTGATAAGAACCAGGAGATGTCCCTGTTAGAAGAGTGGTAATAAACAGGAGATGTCCCTTTTAGAAGAGTGACCAGGAGATGTCCCTGTTAGAAGAGTGATAATAAACAGGAGATGTCTCTGTTAGAAGAGTGATAATAACCAGGAGTTGTCCCTGTTAGAAGAGTGATAATAACCAGGAGATTTCCCTGTTTGAAGACGTGGTAATAACCAGGAGATGTCCCTGTTAGAAGAGTGACCAGTAGATGTCCCTGTTAGAAGAGTGATAATAACCAGGAGATGTCCCTGTTAGAAGAGTGATAATAAACAGGAGATGTCCCTGTTAGAAGAGTGATAATAACCAGGAGTTGTCCCTGTTAGAAGAGTGATAATAACCAGGAGATTTCAATGTTTGAAGACGTGGTAATAACCAGGAGATGTCCCTGTTAGAAGAGTGGTAATAACCAGGAGATGTCCCTGTTAGAAGAGTGGTTATAACCAGGAGAAGTCCCTGTTAGAAGAGTGACCAGGAGATGTCCCTGTTAGAAGAGTGACCAGGAGATGTCCCTGTTAGAAGACGTGGTAATAACCAGGAGATGTCCCTGTTAGAAGAGTGATAATAACCAGGAGATTTCCCTGTTAGAAGACGTGGTAATAACCAGGAGATGTCCCTGTTAGAAGAGTGGTAATAACCAGGAGATGTCCCTGTTAGAAGAGTGATAATAACCAGGAGATGTCCCTGTTAGAAGAGTGACCAGGAGATGCCCCTGTTAGAAGAGTGACCAGGAGATGTCCATGTTAGAAGACGTGGTAATAACCAGGAGATGTCCCTGTTAGAAGAGTGATAATAACCAGGAGATGTCCGTGTTAGAAGAGTGATACTAACCAGGAGATGTCCCTGTTAGAAGAGTGACCAGGAGGTGTCCAAGTTAGAAGAGTGATAATAACCAGGAGATGTCCCTGTTAGAAGACGTGGTAATAACCAGGAGATGTCCCTGTTAGAAGAGTGGTAATAACCAGGAGATTTCCCTGTTAGAAGAGTGGTAATAACCAGGAGATTTCCCTGTTTGAAGAGTGATAATAACCAGGATATGTCCCTGTTAGAAGAGTGACCAGGAGATGTCCCTGTTAGATGAGTGATAATAAACAGGAGATGTCCCTGTTAGAAGAGTGATAATAACCAGGAGATGTCCTTGTTAGAAGACGTGATAATAACCAGGAGATGTCGGTGTTAGAAGAGTGATAATAACCAGGAGATGTCCCTGTTAGAAGAGTGACCAGGAGGTGTCCCTGTTAGAAGAGTGACCAGGAGATGTCCCTGTTAGAAGAGTGATAATAACCGGGAGATTTCCCCGTTAGAAGACGTGGTAATAACCAGGAGATGTCCCTGTTAGAAGAGTGATAATAACCAGTAGATGTCCCTGTTAGAAGAGTGGTAATAACCAGGAGATGTCCCTGTTAGAAGACGTGATAATACCCAGGAGATGTCGGTGTTAGAAGAGTGATAATAACCAGGAGATGTCCCTGTTAGAAGAGTGACCAGGAGGTGTCCCTGTTAGAAGACGTGGTAATAACCAGGAGATGTCCCTGTTAGAAGAGTGATAATAACCAGGAGATTTCCCTGTTAGAATACGTGATAAGAACCAGGAGATGTCCCTGTTAGAAGAGTGGTAATAAACAGGAGATGTCCCTTTTAGAAGACGTGGTAATATCCAGTAGGAGATGTCCCTGTTAGAAGACGTGGTAATATCCAGTAGGAGATGTCCCTGTTAGAAGAGTGATAATAACCAGGAGATTTCCCTGTTAGAAGAGTGATAATAACCAGGAGATGTCCCTGTTAGAAGAGTGGTAATAACCAGGAGATGTCCCTGTTAGAAGAGTGGTAATAACCAGGAGATGTCCCTGTTAGAAGAGTGATAATAACCAGGAGATATCCCTGTTAGAAGACGTGGTAATATCCAGTAGGAGATGTCCCTGTTAGAAGAGTGATAATAACCAGGAGATGTCCCTGTTAGAAGAGTGGTAATAACCAGGAGATGTCTGTGTTAGAAGAGTGATAATAACCAGGAGATGTCCCTGTTAGAAGAGTGACCAGGAGGTGTCCCTGTTAGAAGATATGGTAATAACCAGGAGATGTCCCTGTTAGAAGAGTGGTAATAACCAGGAGATGTCCCTGTTAGAAGAGTGATAATAACCAGGAGATGTCCCTGTTAGAAGAGTGATAATAACCAGGAGATGTCCCTGTTAGAAGAGTGGTAATAACCAGCAGATGTCCCTGTTAGAAGAGTGATAATAACCAGGAGATGTCCCTGTTAGAAGAGTGACAAGGAGATGTCCCTGTTAGAAGAGTGATAATAACCAGGAGATGTCCCTTTTAGAAGAGTGATAATAACCAGGAGATGTCCATGTTAGAAGAGTGATAATAACCAGGATATGTCGCTGTTAGAAGACGTGATAATATCCAGGAGATGTCCCTGTTAGAAGAGTGTTAATATCCAGGAGATGTCCCTGTTAGAAGACGTGATAATAACCAGGAGATGTCCCTGTTAGAAGAGTGATAATAACCAGGAGATGTCCCTGTTAGAAGAGTGGTAATAACCAGCAGATGTCCCTGTTAGAAGAGTGATAATAACCAGGAGATGTCCCTGTTAGAAGAGTGACAAGGAGATGTCCCTGTTAGAAGAGTGATAATAACCAGGAGATGTCCCTTTTAGAAGAGTGATAATAACCAGGAGATGTCCCTGTTAGAAGAGTGATAATAACCAGGATATGTCCCTGTTAGAAGACGTGATAATATCCAGGAGATGTCCCTGTTAGAAGAGTGTTAATATCCAGGAGATGTCCCTGTTAGAAGACGTGATAATAACCAGGAGATGTCCCTGTTAGAAGAGTGGTAATAACCAGGAGATGTCCCTGTTAGAAGGGTGATAATAACCAGGAGATGTCCCTGTTAGAAGAGTGATAATAACCAGGAGATTTCCCTGTTAAAAGAGTGATAATAACCAGGAGATGTCCCTGTTAGAAGAGTGGTAATAACCAGGAGATGTCCCTGTTAGAAGAGTGATAATAACCAGGAGATGTCCCTGTTAGAAGAGTGATAATAACCAGGAGATGTCCCTGTTAGAAGAGTGATAATATCCAGGAGATGTCCCTGTTAGAAGAGTGACCAGAAGGTATCCCTTTTAGAAGAGTGGTAATAACCAGGAGATGTCCCTGTTAGAAGAGTGATAATAACCAGGAGATGTCCCTGTTAGAAGAGTGACCAGGAGGTGTCCCTGTTAGAAGAGTGATAATAACCAGGAGATGTCCCTGTTAGAAGACGTGGTAATAACCAGGAGTTGTCCATGTTAGAAGAGTGGTAATAACCAGGAGAAGTCCCTGTTAGAAGAGTGACCAGGAGATGTCCCTGTTAGAAGAGTGATAATAACCAGGAGATGTCCCTGTTAGAAGAGTGGTAATTGTTACGTTCCCCAGTTTGTGTTGTAGTTTGTGTACTTGCATGTGTTTATTTCAGGAAATGGCTTCCTGAAATCCCTCAAGCAGCTGATTGGTCGACTCCAGGGCTAATTGGAGAGCTGACCCCGCCCCCTCGTCAAGACACAGCTGTCTCCAATTATACATTCATTCTGAAGCTATATAAAAGCCAGTGTTCTGTTCAGGAGAGAGAGATTTTGGAGGTAGGGATTGCTGAGAGAGATTTTGCTAGAGAGATTTTGCTGAGGTCATTGCTGAGCGATTGTTTGTGATAGAGAGTTTTTGCTAGAGGTTGATTTTGCTGGGAGTTCATTGCTGAGAGTGGGTATGTTCTGTGAGTTTGTTGCTCAGAGCTCACAGCTCATGATGAGGGGCGAACTTCATCAACATTAGATATGATGGTTATTTGATGTCCTCTGTTTCTCAGTTTGTTTGTAAAATTGTTTAATATTCTGTTTCATTTGTTCCCAGGGGAGAAGGGGAAGGCACCTTGGGAGTGCTTAGGCAAGAGGCCCGCGGGCATACATATACCCGTAGTATATTCACTGTCTAGGCACACTAGGTAAGACCTGGGTGGACCACTCCCTGTATTTTGGTTAGGGCACCAGGTGGTGCTAAATTAGGTAAGTAGTGGGTAGGCAGGTAAGATAGGAGAGGGGGGGGCTTTGAGATTTACTTTCTTTGCTTTGGTTCCGTCCAGCCTTTTTCCCCATATTACCGTGTACAGGAATAAAGTCCTTGTAAAACGGTACCACATTCTGCCTGTTGTCATCCTTACTCGCACCTACAGTCCATACCTTTTTTACTTCACAGAGAGTTTAGTTGTAGCAGGGTGTTGCGTTCCCTCTTCATAGAGGCGTGCGTAACATAATGGGGGCTCATCCGGGATCTTTCCATTAAACCCACCGGACCCTGCTGCTCTGAGCTCTCTGTGGTTAGTGATTGAGGTGTGATGGTAGGTTGTGAGTTTGGATGACTTGTTTAGTTAGGGTGTTCAGGAGACTGCATTGTATAAGATGGCTGCATCAGCCATCTCTAAGTTTTTTGAAGCGCCCTCTATTGATTGTTTGGGTAGGTTTCGTAAAGTAGACCTTAAAGCTATAGCTGACCATTATGGATTTGTTGTCCCTGAGAAAGCCCTAAAGGCTGAGCTTTTGTTGCTAGTCAGGGAGGGTTTAGTGAGAGAACGGATTCTCTCATTGCAAGGAGAGGAGACGGGTAGACCTTCTGATGCCAAGTCGGAGGACAAGGCGGAGGAAGGGGTTCCTCGTACCCCTTTTACATTGCCCCGATTCGATCCTTTATCTTCTGCTTCGGGTCGTTCAGATGGAACGGCTAGGCTGAAGGTGAGGCTGGCTCGGTTAGAAATGGAGCAAAAAGATAAAGAGAGACAGATGAAATTTGAACTTGAAATTAGGAAAATAGAAGCTGACAAGGAGGTGAGGATCCGACAACTGGAGCTAGAGGCTCGCTCCAGTGCGACTCCACAAGCTGCTCATCATCCAACCCACTTCGATGTGAGTAAAAACATAGCTTTAGTCCCTCCATTCCGAGAGTCGGAAGTTGACTCTTATTTCTCTGCGTTTGAGCGTGTAGCCGCTGCGCTGCATTGGCCACTCGAGGTTTGGCCGCTCCTGTTACAATGTAAATTGTCTGGGAAAGCCCAGGAAGTAGTAGCTGCTCTCTCCCTGGAAGACAGTTTACACTACAATACAGTTAAAACTACCGTGTTGCGGGCTTATGAGTTGGTGCCTGAAGCTTATAGACAGCGCTTCAGGAACTGTTGAATTTGTTGAATTTGTTGAATTTGCTAGGGACAAAGAGTCTCTGTTTAGTCGCTGGTGTTCAGCCAGCAAAGCTAACACCTTTGCTGATATTAAGGAGTTGATGCTGTTGGAGGACTTTAAAGGCAACCTCCCAGATAGAATTGTAGTTCATTTAAATGAACAGAAGGTGGTGACATTGGCCCAAGCAGCAGTGTTGGCAGATGAGTACGCTTTGACACACAAGACTGTCTTTGGTGCACCTCGTTTTGAACGCCGGACGATTACGTCATCAGTTCCTCGTTCAGGTCGCTTTTCCTCTGACAACCCTAAGCCTTTTCATGAAATCCGTGAATGTTTTTACTGTCACCAAAAGGGTCACGTGATTGCGGACTGCCCAGTTTTGAAAAATAAACCGAAACAGTCCCAGTCACCGTCCCCAAAAATGAAAAGTTTGGGTTTAGTCAAGTCTTTGGCTCGTCCATTGGATCGAGTTGTTGATTCAGCATTTGAGAAACCGGATCATGTCTATGCTCCGTTTATCTCTACCGGTTATGTTTCCTTAACAGGAGAACAAGCTGATCAAAAGCCTATCCAAATCCTACGAGACACTGGGGCGGCGCAGTCAGTAATCATTACTGATGTTTTACCCTGGTCTCCTGAAACGTATTGTGGCTCACATGTCATATTACAGGGGATAGAGACAAAAACCGTACCTGTACCATTACACTGGGTCCACTTAGTGTCAGACTTGGTATCAGGACGTTTCCGTGTTGGTGTAGTATCTACACTGCCAGTAAAAGGAGTCACATTGCTACTAGGGAATGATATTGCTGGTGGTAATGTCACTCTTGTGTTAGAGGTAGTAGACAATCCAGAAATCAGAACTACAGATGAGAAATTGGTTCAAGCATTTCCACATGTCTTTCCTGCTTGTGTGTTAACGAGGGCACAATCTCGCAAGCTAGGAGATGTGGTGGATTTGGCTAGTTCTATTTTTGAGAATGTTAAGGTAGAAGACAATGCACCGAGTATGCACCGAGTATGCCTTCTGCAATGCCGACAGTTTTTACCCCCTTAAAAACTAAGGCAGGGGAAAACGAAATTGTGCCCCAATTACATGACATTCTTTTGTCTGTCACCCCTGAGAAGGTGATTGAATGTCAAAAAGAAGACACCAGTCTTCGCAAGTGTTTTGCTTCGGTAATTTCCATTGAGGAAGCTAAAACTAGAGAGACCGCCTACTTTTTGGAAGCAGGAGTTTTGATGCGTAAATGGGCATCTCATGACACCATTAATGACTGGAGTGAAGTGTGTCAAGTGGTTGTTCCTACACCGTTTCGACAGCAGGTGCTGTCACTCGCCCATGACCAGGCGTGGTCTGGACACTTGGGGATCACAAAGACTTATAACCGGGTCCTTCGTAATTTCTTCTGGCCAGGTTTGAAGTCTGACGTGGTCCAATTTTGTAAAACATGTCACATATGTCAACTCACTGGGAAAGTGAATCAAACAGTTCCACGAGCGCCACTCTGCCCGATTCCTGTGGTGGGGGAACCGTTTGAAAGAGTGATAATTGATTGTGTAGGTCCATTGCCGAAAACCAGGTCAGGTAACCAGTTCCTACTAACAATAATGTGCAGTGCTACTCGATACCCAGAGGCTATTCCTCTCCGTACTATAACGGCTAAGACTGTGGTGAAGGCACTAGTGAAGTTCTTCTCTACGTTTGGACTCCCTAAAGTAATCCAAACTGATCAGGGATCCAACTTCATGTCTAAACTGTTTTCAAATGTGTTAAAGACATTGTGTATTTCCCATCAGGTCTCTAGTCCGTATCATCCAAAGAGTCAAGGGGCTCTAGAACGCTGGCATCAGACGCTGAAGGCAATGCTACGCAAGTATTGTATGGATACCAGTACTGATTGGGATGAGGGGGTGCCCTTTGTCCTATTTATACACATTTAAAAACATTCATATGTTGTGTGTGTGTGTGTGTGTGTGTGTGTGTGTGTGTGTGTGTGTGTGTGTGTGTGTGTGTGTGTGTGTGTGTGTGTGTGTGTGTGTGTGTGTGTGTGTGTGTGTGTGTGTGTGTGTGTGTGTGTGTGTGTGTGTGTGTGTGTGTGTGTGTGTGTGTGTGTGTGTGTGTGTGTGTGCAATT